>NW_026712238.1:1219262-1459048 GCF_030504385.1 Musca domestica | reverse complement strand
ATATAAAATGGACCCTAAAAACGTTTGATCCCCCCTTTTTGGGATTGTTATGTACCAACCAAACTGACTACTGATGATAGCGCATAGTCACCGTATAACGTTTCATGGGAGTTAAGGTTACTTTTAAGGTTTCGGAAGAATTTTCCGAGGAAATGTATCCTTTTCTTTCCAAATTTTCAATTTGCTCCACTATTTTATATAGTTCGCATATAACAGTGCTCTTCATATTCGGTATTTCACTGGTTGCAGTCCCAATGAATTTTGCATTTTAAGTTCTCATTGGATGGATTATTTCCATATCTAGTCAATTTCCATTGAATTTTTTTTTTCGATTTTTCCCGATTTGAGAATTTTGCCATGAGATCTCTTTTATCGTGTTTTTTAGCGATTTTGAAAAGTAATTATCTTTTAACATTGGTCTAACCGCGTTAAGTTATTTCGATATCATTTGACTGACTTCCATGCAACCCGCCATCAATTTCAGTTCTCAAGAAATCAAGTCAATTAAATAAATTGGTATTAATATTCGAATTAAAAAAAAATATAAAAAAACACTACAAATGTACATTAGAAAAAAGTAAGTCAAAATGGAAAAAAAAAATCATGCAAAATAAAACATTACTATTGTACATTTCAAAAGTCAAAATGAAAATGTTAATATATCACATTTTACGCGATTTTTTTGAATATTATCCTTTTCGGAAAAGAGACAATTCCGAATTTGTATGAATCGTTAAAATCGGATCAGCGGATCTTGAGTTATAAGCGTAGTAACTAACACAACTTACATTTATATATATAGATGATAAAAACAAGTAAAATAGTATCAGTCGGTTTTTCCGACAGATGTATACCCCTAGCCTTGAGTTATGATTATTCAAACTGTTCAAACGATTTATGGGAGAGGTTCGGAAGCACTTGGACAAAATTAAACAATTCGTATCTGACCTAAGACTGCTAAAAATATGACAACGGGCCAGCTTTGGGTTATATCGACTATTTCCTATTCTTTATATAAAATATGTGCAAATATTTAGAAAATGTGAAAATATGCGAGAGGTGTCAGATAGATAGAAAAAAATAATAATCGTGATTATTTGGCAAAGAGATCAGTTGAAAATGTGCAGCTTCGGTTGGCCACCAGAACTCATGCGCCGGCCATGGTGATGGTGTGGGCTGACATAACAGACGATGGTCGCTCTCTGATCGTAATAATTGACCGTGATATCAGAATAAATGCCGAATATTATCGCCAAAATATTCTGGAGGATGTATTAAAGCCTTGGGCACGCAAACATTTTGGCCGCAGACCTTGGACATTCCAACAGGACTCAGCACTATCGCACTCAGCACTCGTCATCCAAGAATGGTTACAAAATAAGATTCTAAGCCTCATTTCCAGCGCATAATGGCCACCAAAATCTCCGGATACCAATCCCTTGGACTATTGTGTCTATTTTGGAAAACAAGGTTGACACTAAAAATATCAAAGTGTCGATCACCTCAAAAAAGCGCTTCGCCGGAAATGGGCCAAAATACCGCAGAGCAATATTCGAGCAGAGTGTTACGGTTTAATTGGCCGTTTGAAGGGCATAATTCGTGCCAAAGGTGACCAATTCGAGCAAATCTGGAGTTATTCTAAAATTTGATGGTATTTCCGACATTTTTTGCTTTCATTTAACGAAATTAAAAAAAATGTAAAAATGATGGCGTTTGACTTTGTTGCGGTTTTTTTCATCACACCCTGTACCTTTACATACCACTTTTATTGTGGGCAGGACCCTGGAGTGTCACCAAATAATTAATTTGGATGCTTATATCGCTTTCTTTGAATGTTTTGTTTTTCAAAATCTTGAACCCTATGTGGGGGTGGTACCAGAAGGAATCGTCCGATCTCTACCATCTTTATAACAGATCTTGTGTTGATGGAAACATTGAGATGTGTCAAGCCTGAGTGGAATCAGATGTTAATTTCGCGTTTTATGAACTTAATGGATATTCAAAATTTAGAGCCTTTGTGCGGGAGGTACCAGAAGGAGTGTACCGATCCCATCCCGTACCAATCTTCACAGCGGTTTTTTTAAGTAAAAATAGTGGGATGTGGGAAATATGAAGAGACCGGATGCTTATTTTGAATTGTATTATCGTTTTGATTATTCAAAACTTTGATCCTTTCTGGGGTAGGTACCAGAAGGAATGGTCCGATCTCTACCATCTTTATAACATATCTTGTGCTGGTGAAAATATTGACATGTACCAAGTCTGAATAGAATCGGATGGTAGTTTTGCGTTTTATGAGCCTCATGGATATTGACAATTTTTACCCTTTGCGGGGGATGTACCAGAAGAAGTGGACCGATATATTCCATCTTGACATCAGTCCTTGTGTTAATAAAAATATTGTGATGTGTGTAATTTGAAGATAATCATATTATTACATCACATTTTATCAGAGTTATAATAGAGTGAGCCAATATTGACCATTTTCGCACCAGACCTAGCACTGATGCAAATATAAGTTGAAAATGTGGAGCAAAATCGGATTATGCTTTCTCTTTGTGTGCAGTATTTTTTTTTTTTTTTATAAAATCGAGCTATTTTGTGAGAGGTGCCTGAAGGAATGGACCGATATTACCCATATCCGAACTTGATCTAAGTTTTAAAATAATATTACGATGTATCAAGTTTGGACTAGATCAGATACTCCATTCGTGAGTTATAGTGTACACCAGCCAGACAGACGGACTGACAGACATCGCTAGATCGATTCCAAATGTCCTGAAACGGATTTGGTCCAAAGAGACCTAGGGTCTAAAACCGTTTTTTCGATGAGGCACGTTTTGGCCGAATCAAATGTAATATAAATTTTCTAGCCATGTGGCTGAGGGTATAAAAATGTACGTATACATAATGTCATTATTCATACGCACCAGTGTCCAACAAATATAGCTGCCACACTTAAATCGCCACTATATTTTTAAAATAACCTGCAAAGTAGCTGTATTTCCCAAAAACAAAAAAAAAAAACTTTGAAATGATCCACATTTTGAAACACAAAGTGCCATCGAGTTGCGAAAACACATTGAATCCATCCAAGCAGACAATTTTTGTGGACATTTTTAAACATTTGGTGTCAAATGCATTTCTGAAAGTCATCTAGTGTCATATTGTGACTACGAGCTGTCAGAAAGCTGTCTAACGGCAAAACATATACCGACAACAGACATGTTCAGTGTGAAATCAAAGTCTTGCCTACACAGCAAGTGAATGCGTGTACATCGAATTGAATTGACAGATAATGGTTTAGTGTATTACAGAAAGTAAATTGTTCTAACATGAAGATAAAGACGACACAACGAAAACTAAACAACTAATATTGGAAATGAAATATATTTACTTTAAGTTTTCAGAAGGGTTGGGGTGGGCAAATAAAATCTAAAATTTAAGCACAAAGAGCCCAAGTAAGTATATTAGACGCTAATTTTATAAAGTTTTCAGCAAAATCAATTTCTTTAATAATATAATTAATTTGAAAATAATGAAAATTTTTTCTTGATGCCAACAACATTTAAAACTACTGCACTGTTTGACAAGAATGATGACTTCAGTACTGAGAATGGCGCGTAATTGTTCACGACTATGCTTAGCAAAATTAAAGAAAATCATTTATTGACACTCAAGCGAAAAAATAAATTTACGATCGGAATCCAAGATTTTAAGTCCTTGAGAATTTAAAAAAATTAGGTTCCAGATTATAAAAAATACATTAAAAAATAAATAAATAAATAGTAATAATTACATGAAAAATCGCTTAGATTGTGAAAGTTATGTGTATAAGCATTTTGAAAGCCTAAATCGCAAAGTAAATTAAATAGAGGGGATACATCCCCCCTTCAATTTGTTTGAAATGTTGAGACTACAATTCCTTACATGTTAGGTATATGGCGTCTTTGGCTATATCACATATAACAATACGAGGATTATTTTTACCTACAATTTTAATACTCAAAGGTGTACGCATTATCCTCCAAGTCAAAATATTCTACAAATTTGTCATAAAATTACGATATAGGTCCTAGAATAAATAAAAAGAGTAATCATTTCCTAAATACCAGAAATATATAAATACACTGTGTCACACAAGAAATAATTAAATAAAGAAAGGAATAAATATGATTGGATGAGGAATTGGTGAACATTTATAGCCCACCAGCGAGGGTCGTTTTGGTCCTTTTGATACCCTCCACCTTGAAAAAGAGGGTATAATAACCTTTCATTCCGTTTGTAACATTCCTAAATATTCATAATCGGCGTAATCAGCTGTCTGTCTGTTGACTTTATTTGACGTAGAGATTAAAAACTTGGCAGTACAATTTGTATTGTGTCTAGGATGGTTGGTATTGAAAATGAGATATATCGGTCCACGTTTTGGAATTGCCGCCATATAACGGTACCTCCCGATATTCGGTATTTTGATGCTTTTTGCAACATTTTTACAGGGATTTTTCTAAAAATTGGTATTTGTTGTTCGAAATTGGTTCCAGCTCCGGTCGCGAAATATATTATACATAGGTCCACGTTTTGGAATAGCCGCCATATAATGGTACCTCCATCTTGATGATTTTTTTCACGGATTTGTATAAAAATTGGTATTTGTAGGTCATAACGGGTTCTAGATCCAGTGGTGAAACATTGTGTGTATGGAGAAAAATGTTATACATAGGTCCTCCAAATATTCGGTATTTTGATAATTTTTGCCCCATTTTTCCACGAATTTTCAAAAAATGTTTACTTGTGGTTTACGGTGGCGGGTCATGTTATACATAGTTTCCTATTTTGGAATAGTCCAGATATTTGGTATCTTGATGATTTTTTCACGGATATTGGTATTTGTAGGCCATAATGGGTTCTAGCTCCAGTGGCGGTACATTTTGTGTACAGGTCCACGTTTTTGTTTAGCCCATATATAACGGTACCTCCCGATATTCGGTATTTTGAAAATTTTTGCCACCATTCATGGATAAGGATTTTTCTAAAAATTAGTATTGTAGCTCCGGTGACGGAACATGTTATACAACGGTCCACATTTTAATATAGTCCCAATATAACGCTACCTCCTGATAGTCGGTGTTTTGATGATTTTTGACACATCTTTCAACGGATTTGTCCAAAAATTTATATTTTTGGTTCGTAATGTGTTCTAGCTCCAGTGGCGGGACATAATAGTATGTATAAATCCACGTTTTCGCTTAGGCCCCACAAAATGGTATATTTAGATATTCAGTATTTTGAAAATTTGTTTAACATTTTTCCACGGATTTGTCTAAAAATTGGTATTATATAGAACGATATCCATAGATACTCGGTATTTTGATAATCCTAGTCACATTTACGAAATTGTTTTAAATTTAGTATTTAAGAAAATTTAGTAAACGACGGTTTCAACCGTCTCACCCACATTATGGTTCTTTGAAAAGTTTAACAGCAGCATCCAAACGGTCCTACTGATATTTATAGTTTAGATTGGAACATGTTTGAATTCAGATACTTTTATATCAAAATGTTTCTTTACTCAAAGGTGTTATTATTAAAAGTTCGGCCCGGGCGAACTTAATGTTTTTTTACTTGTTTTAAAACATGATTCAACTTTTTTCATGGTATAATGAAGAGAAGGTAGGCAAAGTTGGAAATTTTTGCTACTATGGATTGTAATGCAAGAATTACTACCAATAACGTGGTGCATTCATTTTTAATAAATAAACGAAATAAGGCGAAAAATTAAAGAAGGTTCAAAATCATTTTCTATATAACTCTAAAGATTTTTTTTCAAAAAGTGTAAATTTTGTTCATACAAAAGTTTTAATAAGCATTTTGATTACAACTGAATTTGAATATTTTCCAAACAATTTTCACATAATTTTAGAGTAAACAACCATACACTAATAAACATTGACTTCTAGTAACAATAAATACAAAACAGGACTTTCTTTTCTTCAACATCAAAAAAATTACAAGAAATGTGAAGCAAGACACCAAAATATGTTCGTGCAGCATACATGCACTCCCTCACATTTATTCACTTGAAGATAACATATGCCTGACATCCAACATCTCAAGTGGAGGAGACGTTTATGATAACAACAATGGCAGCATAAAAAGCAAGGTGCAAAAAGATATTAGACTTGGCTTGCATATAAATTTTGTTGAATCTAAGCATATGTCGTTTATAAACATACACATGTGGGTACACACACACATGCCATACATGAATATATGACATATACACATAATTTTTTCTTTTCTCACTTCATGTTAACATACACCAACAGAAAAAGGAGTCATACATTTCGTGTAGACTCTATGCACGAATAACAATAAATTTACATGTGTTGTGATTGTTAGGTGTTGGATGTCGGTATGTACACACATATGTATGCGTGTGTGTGTTTGTATGATTCTATTTGAGTTGAGTTGTATTTAAGAAATAGTCAATCATTTATGACAGCAAACATCACGGCACATGTCTGACACGTTGCAAAAAAGAGGTCTTGTAACAATGTCATGTCAACATTTTCTAGTTTAAATTTTTGTCATAAATTATAGAAATTATTCTTAACGAAGTGATAAGGAAGGAATATGTCGTCCGCCCCAACTTGAAAAATGTTTGCACAGCATTTGGGAATGAAATTAATTTTCTCCTATGTGTGAGTATATTTGGAAATAAATTTTATTAGATAGCGGCAGAATATTTAATTTGGTGGGTGGGAATTTTAAATTAGGGGCAAAGGCTTTAGGTAGGGTACAATGTAGGAAGGGCTTTGGGCATATGGGAAAAACTATACGATAAACCATCTGAAAATTGAATAAGTCAGAATGTAGCACTTGTTTTATTGGCAGTCGAAACTATTCATCTTTCGTATAAATTTAATTAATTAAATTTCATTTAGGTAAACTCAAAAATCTGGAAGCAAAGGTGCAAAAATAAAAATTTTATATAAGAGCAATTGATGGCATCAAAGTGCAGAGGTTTTGAAAAATAATTTTTAAAAAAATGTAATTAAAGTATAAGAAAAGTACTCAACATTTCTACCATTGCTATTGAGCATAATGCCTGAGCTACAAATTAGAAATTTGATGTAAGAACCCATGATTAAAAAAAATGGATTTTGGAAACTCGTATAAATTTCTAGAATTAAAGAATTTACAACAATAAGTGTACATAAACATGTTATCAAATTATTTATTACCTTTTTGCATAGGATCTCCAGATGGGCCTAGAATTGTCTTTAATTTTGACGCAGTCCTTAGTCTGATAAAAATTCGAGGCTTTGACTACTTTCCACACTTTATTCAAGAGATGTGTATATATATGACCTTCACCATACGTAGTATGCAGGGTATATTGATACCATTTATAACTCATCGAAATCATCATTTTAAATTTAAATATTCATCATTAGCGTAGTCGATTTAGCCATGTCCGTCCGTTTGTTAATATCGTGCTATTCTCCGAAGGAATTTAGGTAGAGTGCTGAAATTTTAATGTACCTGCATTTTGGGTCAGATCTGATAGGAATTAGTTCGAAAATGGGCCAACTTTTTATATAACCCCCATATGAGGGTACCTCTCATTTGAATAATTTTGACGATAGTCGGCAGAATTTTCAACGGAATTGCCTGGAATTTTGTTTTTGGAGGTTGTTGTGGTTTCCTAACATCCTTGAAAAAAAAATTTAATATAAGACCATCGTGGTATAGTTCCCATATAACGATGCCACCCCATATTCGGTATTTTCATGGCTTTCCACAATTTTTTCAACGAATTTGTCTGAAATTTTGTTCTTGAAGTTTCTGATGGGGGTCTAAAGGTTTTACAAATCAATGATTGATATAGGTCATTTTTGTGGAGGGTATCAAAAGTAGGGACCGGTTAAATTTTTCTTTTTTTTTTTGGAAAATGTTGGACTTTTGTGTGGAGGTTGCCGAATATGGGGACGGATGTATTCCATTTTCACACTTCATCAAATACTGATATAAATGTTGGGATGTGTAAAGTGGTCAAAATGCTAGATATGTTGATATATGCTACTTGTAAGGGAGTTACCAGGAGTAGTAGGCCTATTAAAAAAAGATCTGCTGTAGGTGAAAGTATAACGTAGTCAGAAGTTAAAAGGAACCTCCATTAATGATTTTGCTTTCTATAAATATGGAAATTATTCAAAATTCTGGTAGGTATAAGAAGGTGAGAGATCAATATTCCATATTCACATCTGATCTCTGTTGAAGTGAAATATTGAGACATACAAGTTCGAGGAAAATCGATTAATTGTTCCACCTGTTATAAGGGATATAACAATTCAAAATGTTGACCGTTTATGTGGGAGGTACCAGAAGGAGTGGTCCGCTTATCCCTTCGTCCTACCAGATCTTGGTTTTGTTTGATACGTTTGCAGTTTAAAAAGAATTGGATGCTTATTTCGCATTTTATGAGGGTTATGGTTATTCAAGTTTGGACCCTATGTGAGGGAGGTACTAGAACGAATGGATCGATAAGTTTCATATTCACAGCAGATCTTGCGGTGATAGAAATGTTCGGACGTGCGAATACAATTGGAGTTTTATTTCATTTCACATTTTGTGAGAGCTATGATTATTCAAAATGTTTACCCTTTTGGGGGAGGAACTGATATTGTCAATTTTCGCACCTAATCTAACACAAATATTACGATTTGTGAAGTAATCGCGTGATCCTTTCTCGTCAATGAGGAAATTTATTTCCTTTGAAATGTTGATCTTTTTTGAGGGATGGGATGTACCAGAAGGAGTGTAGTTTTATTGCTCATATCCGAATTCGATGTAAGTTTGGGTAAACATTTTGCGATGTAACAAGTTTGCTTCAAATTGGATACTCCCTTCGAGAATTATCGTGCGCCTACGCTAGGTCGACTCCAATTGTCCTGGATTGAACTGGTATCCGTAGGTTTTTGCTTTTATCTAATTGGAAAAATCAACCATTGCATTCATTATTAAAATGCGTGCTACGTTAAGAAACTTCATCGCGCGTTTTTTCCATTTAATGATGAAGCTTAATTTTGGCTCAATGGGTATGTAAATAAGTAGAATTGTAGATTTTGGAGTGATGATCAAACAAAAGCATTGGCAAAATACCGCTCAAAGGAAAACCGTTATATCGAGGCTATACGGAGATGTGGTCCTGCATTAGTAATTTTTTGTCATAGATTGTAGTACCCATTACGGACTTCAAATACGAAATTTGAAACAATTGAGGTGAATACTGTCACTAATATTATTAAAATACCAAATAAAGGGAGGTGCCATTACACATGGGCTATATAAAGACGTAGACCTTCAAATACGAGCTTCAAATACGAAATTTGGAACAATTCCAGTAAATAATGTCCCTAAAATCATCAAAATGCCGAATATCGGGGGTACTGTTATATGGGGGCTTCACGGTATCGTAGACCGTTATAGCCCATATTCCAACCTGATACGCCTCCAAAAAAAAAAATTCTGATTATTGACAAAATTACAGCGCTTCCTATCTTAACTAGTGTTGACTCTTGGTGGAGAGTATAAAAATGTGTAATTTTTAGGCGTGCATCCTCGGAGCTCAAACTTTTTTTCTATAATAATGACAACATGAATATATATCCTAAAAACAATAACAATAACTATATTTCAATATGTCCTGAAATTATATTAACAGGCAATCACATACTACCTTGTACACACGTGTGAGTGTGTGCCCAGAAATTGAACTGTGAAATGAAATAAAATGAAATGAAAACGCTCACGTCGCTCTTTTTAAATGACAACAAAAGTATATGAAATTTTCATGACACATCAAAGGAAATCGAAAAATCTAAACCTTTATTGTATGATTTTGACACAGTGTCAAGTCAATGTCAAATATCACAAAATAATGTAAAATGATATGTTGTTTTCTTTTTATATTTTTGCCTTGCGATAAGAACTAAGAGTCATTTAGGTTTATGAGATTTCTTTTGATGTCATTTGTGGTTACATTGGATACAAATGAAAAAAAAAAAAACAGAAAAAAAAACAACGAAATTGAAAAAACTGTAGAAATGCTGTAAACAAAATTGCAAAGTAAAAAATAAAAAATATAAAAAAAGATTGTAAGTTTATGTGAAGAAAATGAAAATTCCTGGTGACAGTAATATATGCTTACATGTGTACACACATATGTGCATCTGTATTCAGATAAACTTACAATGTTAAATTTATTTCCACAACAGTGACAGGGATTCCGTTTGTCATTTGTAATAAATGTCACTGGCTTTATTACTGGGAAATTGATAAGCAAAGAAATTGCAAATCTTGGATAATATCAAATTTATTCAAAACATTAGATTTGTATTTCAATGTATGGCATTTTGTTTTGATTTCATATTGAAAAGGTTGACATTTAAGAAAGGCAAGGCAATAACGCGACAAAAAAATTAAAAAAAAAATAAAATAAAAAAATTAAAAAGAAAATATAATAGGAGCTTGTATACATAATTTAAAATGAAGATTTACAAGAAAAATTAAAAACAAATTTCAAAATATTTAAAAAAAAAAACACAATCAAGGAAGACTTTGAAAGAAATGTTTAAAAAAATCCACAAATCTTCATTGGGAAGACCTTGAATTTTTTTTTTCAAAAATCCTCAATTAATGGTCAGAAAGAACTAAAAAAAATTAAGTGCAATAATTAATGAGCGGGATGTTCTCAAAAAAAAAAAAAAAAAAAAAAAAAAATCCATCCAAATATTGCAAGGGAAATCATCCAATTTACGAAAAATGTTTTTAAAAATCCCCGATGGTTGTCGGAGAAAGCCTTGAAAAAATATTCAAAAACATGATTAATGAATGGAACTAAATAAAGTAATCTAAAAAAAAAAAAATAAATAAATAATCCACTGTTTTTGAGGAACACCTCGAAAAAATATTCGAAAACGACGTTTAATAAATATTTTTAAAATATATAAGAATTATATACGAGAAATCCATGAAAAAGTAATTGAAAACGACATGTGTCTCGAAAATCCTTGAAATAAAATTATTTAAAAATATCACAATTTTTTCGATTTTTTTTTTCAACATTTTAACTTTTTGTGTTGAAGGAACTGGAAGGAGGGACCGATATATTACAAATTTGTATAAGATCTCTGTCTGAGAGAAATGTTTATATACTCCAAAAATCTCTTACTTATTTCCCAAGTTATAAGAAATGCTTATAAAGGCTCATAAACCTTTCGATTATTGAAAAGTTTAACCCTTTGTGGAGGAGGTACCAAAAGAAGCAGGACCGATATATCCCATATTTACATCAGATCTGATGTTGATAGAAATATTGAGATGTGCCAAGTTGGAAAGGAACCGAATGCTCATTTCGTGTTTTTTCAGCTTCATGGTTTTTCAAAACTTGGACCCGTTATGGGAGGAGGGGTATCAGTAGGAGTGGTCCGTTATATCCATTCATAATACTAGATCTTGTCTCAATAAAAGTAATGGGATGTACGGAATTTGAAGACAATCGCGCTCTTATTTCATATGACTATTCAAAATGTTGACCCGTTGTGGGGGAGGAACTGTGGGTTGATATTATCCACATTCCCACCTGACCTAGAACTGATAAAAATTGGGATTTTTGTAAAGTTTGTACAAACATGGATGAACGTTTCTTGTTCTATAATGCAAATCATTTTCTGTGAAAAAGTTGAACTGATGTGGGGGAGGTACCAGAAGGAGTAGACCGATATATTCCATCTTCACATCGGATTTCGTGTTAACAAAAATATTGGCATCTGTTCAATTTGAAGAGAGTCGGATGCTTATTTCTCATTTTGTTGTTAATAGGGGAGGTCCGTAATATTCCATATTCTCGCTTTGTGTTGACGGAAATACAGGGATGTGTTAAATTTGAAGAGAATTGGATTCTATTTATGTGCGTTTTGGTTATTCAAAATGTTGTGTGAGAGGGCCAGAAGGACTCATCCGATATACCTCATCCTCACATCCTATTATGTGTTGGTACAAATTTTGAAATGTTTTAAATTTGAAAATAGTCGGAGCGCTTTGATCAGTCAAAATTTTTACCATTTGAATTGTTAGGCCAACTATTTTCTTTGGGAATGTTGACCTTTTGTGTGGGAGGAATCAGAAGAGGTGGATTAATCTAAGTTCGACAATAACATTACAATATATCGAGTTTGGACCAACTCGGGCACTTCCTTCGAGAGTTATCGTGCGCACCAATCAGACAGACGGAAGGATGGACGGAAGATCGTCTTTAAATGTCCTGAAACGGTTGTAGACCAATGAGACCTAGGGTCAAAACCGCTATTTTAATGAGACACGCCTGTCTAGCTATATGGCTGAAGGTCCACAATTATTGGCAGGGAGATTCTTGGAAACATATAAATCCAAGATTTTAGTTTTAGTTTTTAAGTTTCTAATTAATTATGGGGTAGGACTGAAAGAGTATTTAAATAATAACTACGACTGAAGACGTTTTAATTTAAGACTGGTAATTTGGAAGACATTCAGGAAAGGCCTTGAAATGTACTTTTAAAATATCCTCGATTTTTGCGGGGGGAAAATATGTTTTATTATTTAAAATTGTTAAATTTTGCCCCCAAAATCCTTGAAAAAATATGAAAAATTGCGAATTTTATAAGGTAAGATTTTTAGAAAAAAAAAATTATAATTCTCTATTTTTGTTTGGAAGACCTTAAAACATATAAATAAATATTAAAAAACACGTTGAGGAAGCTGCTGAAAACTATGTTTTAGGGTCCTCGGTTCTCGGTCAAATAGTCATTTAATAATCCAAAAAGTTTAGCAAAGGAGCCCTTGAAAAAATTTCCTAAAAAAATTTGAATGGAATTGTCAAACAAATTAAAATACCCAAAATTTTGACATCTTAAGTTTTCCGTTTAAAAACAAAAATTTATTTAAATTTGATAGTAATATTATGGAATTTGTCGTTACGATAAAAAGGATAAAAGCACCCTCGCCATACATGGTTTTAAAGGATTGCTTCGAATTTGAACCATTAGTGCAGTGGGTATTAGAAAATGGGCCCTATTTCTCTCATAGTCCTACTTCATATAATTTCGATGGATATATTGCAATATGCAAACATTGGGAGAATAAGGAACTGAACTCACCATAAGAATTTTCTTCAAATTGTCCCTAAATTTGGGGGAGGAAGCTTTAATAGGGGACTGACATATACTTAGTTTTTACACTAAGACACTGTCTCTTTTTGACGGTACGTATGTGAATACAAACAAAAACACCATTCCAAATGATTTATTTAATTTTTGGTTTTGTTAGGTAAATAAAAACATTTGAAAAGCCTACTTGGAATGTTAGTTTTTTTCATTCACTTTGATAACGTCGTACGGAAACAGGTCCTTAAACTATTTGTATGCGAAACTATTTGAAATAAGCGAAAGCTAATAATACATATATACTCTTTTAAGGTTGAGGGTATAAAAACTTCAACGCCTTGTCTCCCACACTAATATTCTTTCTATGTATATGTATGTATACCATTATTATTTTCAGTACAAGGCATCCAATTCTCAATAAATTTCTATCAAAATGAATGTACATTGTCTTACTCCTTTCATCAGCTCTTGTGTGTACACTTGACACAAATCACTTAAGAAATTACGTTGCTTTCATTTTGTTTGTGTTGTTGTTGCTATTATTTTTTGTTCTCTCTTGTGTGTATGGTGCTTGTATGAAATTTGTTTTGTACCTTACAACACCCTCCCCCCTCGCTTGAGCTGGTAAACAATTTCAACACTTTTTCTCTACAAAGTCAAAGATTGATAATATGGTTCCTGGTTCTCGTTCTCCTCCTTCGAATTTCCATTGATTGTATTTTACACAAAGAGGATGGGAGAGAAAAAAAAATCTAAAATTCAATTTATGTTGTGTTTGGGAACAAACCAAATTCAGTTAAACATTCATTGGAAAAAACCAGCAACAACAAAGGCATCATCAGATCGCATGAATGGGGAGGGGAAGGCAAGGAGAACAAAAAAACTAAAAGCTTACACATGCCACATAAATTTGCCCAAGGAGTAAGCGCATGAAACGATTTTAAAAGCACAAAAAAAGAATCAAAACACAAAGTAACAATGTATGATATACATACATACATACATATGTGTACGTTTGTGTTTATTTATCACAATTTGTGGTTTGGAAATTGAAAATGAAGTGAAACCATAACAGCCGGGGAGTCAATCAGTACTGTGTGGCCAACGAATGTTTGGGGGGTAAACACAAATCTCGAAACATCAAAGGTTTTACTATTTCCCTCTTTCACTTTAAACGTGATGCCTTAAAATCCTAAATATCTACCAAGGAAAAAACCATAAAAATACAAAAATTCATATCGAGTTAGCTTTGTTGGAAACTATGAAGGCTATAACCCGTACTTAATAACTAACGTACTACTTAATAAAGCATACGTGTCTTTAATGTTGTGAACTGACTTTTTTACGTTTTAATGAGACGTAATGATTTTATTTCCTTATACCCTCGACCATTCTATGGAGGGTATATTAGCTTTGTCATTCCGTTTGTAACTTCTCACATTAATCATAGACCCTAAAAAGTAAATATATTCTGGATCAGCGTAAAATTCTAAGACAATTTGGTGAAGTCTGTCCGTCTATCCGTCTGTTGTAATCACACTGTCTTTCGAACGAATTGAGATAGAAGGCTAAAATTTTGCACACATGTGTATTTTGCCAGTTGGCAAATCGTAAAAGGGCCAAGTTTATGTATAGCCCCCTTATAAATGTACATCCCGATATTCGGTATTTTGATGACTTTAGCAACTTAAATCACCCGAATTGTTTCAAATTTCGCATTCGAAGTTCGCAATGGATACTACAGTCTATGCCTAAAAATTTCGTATGCAGGTCCACGTCTTCATATAGCCCCCATATAACGGTACTTCCCGATACTCGGTATTTTGATGATTTTAGTGACATTACTCTTTGGAATGTCGTATTTGATAATCTTAGTGGATTCTACAGCCTATGAAAATTACTTATGCTGGTACACGGCTTCGTACAGCCTCCGTAAAAAGGTATAACGGTATTTTTGTATTTTTTAATTTTTCTTAATTACTAACAAGTTTTTTTTAATACTGGGCTTGTCTGCCCATTTTCTTTAATTAAAATTTAACAAGTAAGTTATTTTAAGAGAAGAAGAGATTTTTTCTATCACTTTTATCAAAATACAGCAAAGTTTAAAAAACCAGTTAAAAAGTATTAGTCAGCATTGCCGGCAGATGTGTACCCTCAGCCAATGTTCTAATTTTTAAATATATTTTGATTTATGTTATGATTATTCAAATTGTTGACCCTCTATGGAGTAGGTTCCGTAGGAATGGGTCAATATTGTCCATTTCGTATCGGTCCTAAATAAATATGAAATAAATATTGCCATGTGACTGGTTTGGACTATATTGGTTACTTCCTTCACATGTGATAACTTAAATGTGCGTGAGGTACCAGATATAGTCGACCGAAGTATACCATTTTCATAATTCATTTAATAGAAATAAAAATATTGGCACGGGTAAAATTATAAGAAAATCGAACATTTATATCCAATTTTATGCGAAATCTTAAATTCCATATTTATCTCAGGTTCCTAGTTGAGAGAAATAATATACCTTATGTTGATGGATATATTGAGATGTACCAAGTCTGCATGGAATCGGATGGTAATTTCGCATTTTATGAGCTTCATGGATATTCACAAATCCATGCTCGTTTTGGTTATTTAAAATGTTGACCCTTTTTTGGGGGGAGGTATTAGAAGAAATTGTCCGATCTCTACCAACTTTATAACAGATCATGTGTTGATGAACACCAACAAGTTTTTGATACCCCCAATTAAAGTTTTAAACACGTTGAGATGTACTAATTCTCAATGGAATCGGATGCCAATTTTGCGTTTTTTTCATTGTTAATCGAAATTTTTGACTCTTCGTGGGGGAGGTACCAGAAGGAGTGGACCGATATTTCTCATTTTCACTGCAGATCTTGTGCTAGTAGAAATAATGAAATGCGTGAAATATGAAGAGAACCGGATGCTTATTTCCGATTTTATAATCGTTTTGGTTATTCAAAACTTTGATCCGTTGTGGGGGAGGTACCAGAAGAAATGGTCCGATCTCTACATTCTTTATAATAGATTTTGTCTTGATGGAAGAATTAAGATTTGCCAAGTTTGAATGGAATCGAATGTTAATTTCGCGTTTCATAAGTTCCATGGATATTCAAAAATTTTATCAATTGTGGGGAAAGGTACCAGAAGGAGTGAACCGTTAAATCCCATCTTCACACCAGACCTTGGGTTAATAAAAATATTGGGATGTGTGGAATCTTAAGACAGTCGAGCTGTTACATCACATTTTATAAGAGTTATAGTTATTCTAAATGTTGACCCTTTGTGGGGGAGGTACCTGATGGTGTTTACAGATATTGTCCATTTTCTCACCTGACCTAGTACTGATGCATGTTAGGATTTGTAAAGTTGGAGCCAAATCGGATTATCCTTTCTCTTTTTGTGCAGTGAAAAGTTTTCTTAGAAAATGTTGACATTTTGTGGAAGGTAACAGAAGGAGTGCACCGATATTGCCCATCTCCGAGCTCGATCTATGCTTAATAATAATATTAAGATGTACCAAGTTTGTACTAAAACGGATACTCCCATCGCCCCAACCAGTAAACAGGGAGACGGCCGTATAAAAATAGTTTCTGTTAAAAAAAAAAATCGAAATCGAAGATTATACTCGGATACTCCCATCGCCCCAACCAGTAGACAGGCAGACGGACGGACGGATATCACTATATTGGATTTGTTCCAAAGAGACCCATTTCGATGAGGCACTGTTGGCCGTATTAATTGATATATACCCTCTATGGGCATATGGCTGAGGGTATTAAAATAGTTTCTGTTAAAAAAAATCGAAATCGAAGACTATTTTTTGTGGAGTTATGTTAAAGCTCACGTCTACAGAAATGAGATCGGTTCAATTGACCTATCGGAAAACAGCATTGAAGCATTTATTCTTGAGCTAATGGCCGAAATGTTGCAAAAAGTATGATCGCCTAGATCGTGCGTGCTTTGCTAAAGGTCATGACTATAAAAGCATTTATTCCTGAGATACCAGCATAATTGTTGGAAAGAGTATTCCAAAATTGAAAAAAGTAGATGGATCTTTTGAGTCGCTGTCGCGGTCAACATTTGAATGAAAAAATATTAAAACATGAAATTATATGGAACGTATTATCAACTCAAATAAGGATTTCATTTCATATTTCTTATGACCCTTTATGTAAGAATACATATATACTTTATGATCTCTCGAAATATTTCAATGGTGGTAATGGTAATGTTCAACACCGTTGATGCAAAGCCAATACGATTTAAAAAAAAAAAATTTAAAAAAAAAAATGATTTTATTGGTACCTTTCAATCTAATCCAGGGGCGTATATATTAGTTAATTAAAAATCATATAGAGCAGTATTTACATATATAGATAGTTATAGGATAGGATATTATAGGAGAGGATATTTTAACTTAATTTGCATTTATACGTCCCTAGCAATTTTCTTAGAGTACTTCATTTTGTAATTATGCTATAATGCTGTTATTTTTGGAATTGTACGTATTTTTTTTTAATAAAAAAAAAACTGAAATATTGTATCCAACTCGACAGAGGCTGGTTAAAGTTTGTTCCTCGCTCAGGAACAAAACTAAAACTACGTGATTTTTGCAAAGTTGTTTCTTGCTTCTAGATTTTGACTGGTGTGTGCTTTTTTTTGCTGCTAAAACGGAACGTGTTTAAAACTTTAATTGGGGGTATCAAAAACTTGTTGGTGTTCTCTACGTGAATGAACAATGCGAATGAAGGCTCAAGTGAAATTATGTGTAGGCAGAGAGGTGGCTAGAGAAAAAGAGATGAAAATACGACAACAACAAAAATATTATTTACAAACGTGTTCTTATTATAATGATAAATGTGCAAAAGTTTATCACCAAATTTGTGAATTATTGTTAAATTATGCATTACAGGAACTTATGTTAAGAGAAAAAATATGAAATAATCCCCGCGGCCTATGCCCTTCAGTCTCTATTGATTTGCCAATAATTGTGCTTAACAATATTTAAGTAGGTTACACATTGTATAATATTGATATTAATTTAAGCCTTTGGGGGAGAAATAGATTATTAAACAATAAATTTGGAAATTAATTGAAAGGAGGTTTTGGTGGGTGCTCTGAAGGTTATTATGAAATGATTATGAGGTTTTGTGAAAAAACGATAATTTAAACTTATCTAAATAGTAAATTTATAAATTTATATGAAATATATTTTTTTGTGTAATGCAACACTTATTGTAGTTGGACGAACTTATGTATTCAATATTTTAATAATATCTTTTTTTAAAATTTTCTCATTCTAGGTAAGTGACATGCACTACATTTAAAAGATATCGTAAGTTATGATAATAATAGAAGATATAATCATATTGTGGGTCGATATGGTCACAGAATATTTCGTGACAATTAACTTACACTACCGTCCTCTATCGTGATCATTGAAATTAAAATTTACAATTATATTATCCGTTCAAACGACAAAATGGTTTAAGAATGGAAAAAACAGGTTAGAAGCATCAGTTGATTTTCCGACAGATGTAGGGTTGCCCATATTCGACGGACCCATCTGGCAACGCCATAACTTTTGACAGAGATGTCACATCGCTTAATGACATACCGCGTTTGAAGCGTCAGTCCAAGCTGATTTTTACCATGAACCAATACACGCCACGCGAGCGCTCTGAAATAGTTGAAATTTACATTCAACAGAAGAAGTCAATTGTGAAAACTCAACGTGCTTTTAAAACATTAAAAAATGTGAGAAGTGCGCCTTCTAAGAACACCATCAAGCGTTTATACGAAAAAATTTCGACTGGTAAGGCTCTTTCTAATCCGAAGAGGCCATATAAAAGTCGACCAAGGCGATGGGCCGAGAATATCGCTGCCGTACGAGAAAGTGTTGAGAGGTCCCCAAGAACATCCCAAAAACGTCGTTCTCAGCAGTTGGGCATGGCTCGGTCCACTTTACAACGGATTATTCGCATTGATTTGCATTTGTTCCCGTACAAAATTCAATTGACGCAAAGAATGTTGCCTGCGGACAAACCTCGTCGATTGGAATGAGCCCAAAGGGCCCAAAGCTCCGTCGAATATGGGCAACCCTGTATCTGATAATTTCTATAAAATGTTAAAATTCAATTTTCATATTTCATCTAATACAAATAAAACAAGTAAGCAAAGGTTATAGTCGTGCGGGGCCGACCATGTGATACCCTACAACACTTCAATTGGTTCGAAGTCCCCTTATGTCAAAGTCCATTTTGGAAGATTTCGTTTTTTAAATAATATTAAAAATAATGGCCCTGTCCTTAACTCTCTTCTGATGCAAAATTCCGTGTCGATTAGTTTTCAATTGTAGTCTATAGAGCGACGAAAAAATTAGAAAATTTTTATTTTTTTCCATTTGAACCCCTAAATGTACATCTTAAGAACAATAGGCTTTAATTCTGACCCTAACCCTACCGCAATACAAAATTTCGTTTTGATCGGACGATAATTGCGATATGCAAAACGTAGTGTTGCGGTGTGTAAAAATTCAAAAAATTAACAATTCAAAAAAAATATGACAAAAATTGAAAAAAAAAAATGAAACAAAAGATATTAACTTTTTTCTTGCTATATTTTTCCGCGAATTTCCTAGATTTTATCCGTTTTTGGCAAGAGACCATTCCGAATTGATGGGAATTGTGAAAATCGGCCCAGCGTTTCTTGACTTATAAGCAGAATAAATAAGATCTATTCTTTTACATATATATTGTACCTATTTTGCTATATATCCAATTTCTTGGCTACTAGCATCACTGTTTTTCTGTTTTTGGTCCATTTCAACCCCTAAGTATAGTGCGATCATCTCCAAAAACAATAGGGTTCAATTCTGACCATAACCCCACCTCCATTTTCAATTTCGTGAGGATCGGTTCATAATTGCGACCTGTACCTTGATTACAAATTAACATGGACAGACGGATGGACCCACATACATAGCTAGATCGACTCAGCTCGGCGAGATAGAAAGATCCATATATACTTTCTTATGTGGGAAACCAATATTTCGAAGTGTTACATAATTTTTGGCCCAATCAAACTTATAATACCCCAACACATTGTGTTGTAGGGTATAAATATTGGTATGGGCAAAATTACAAGAAAATCGAACATTTATTAACAAAAAACTATTTATTTTAATTTTATGTGAAATCATAAATTCCGTATTTATCTCAGGTTTCTGGTTGATAAATATTTCGTTATAGCAAATTTTAAAGAACCGCTAACTTGTGTCGCAAGTTATGACAGATAAAAGTATTGACCATTGTGACCTTTGTTCCTAAGGTACCACAAGGGTACCTCACAACAGATCGTGTATTAGCAAAAATGTTTGTTCTTCAAAATCTTGAACTCTATTTGGCGGAGGTACCAGAAGAAATTATCCGATCTCTACCGTGTTTATAACAGATCTTATGTTAATAGAAATAATCAGATGTGTGAAAAAGACTTGATAGGTCGATATTGTCTATGTTCGCACTTTGCCTTCCAAATATATTGGTATCAGTAAATTTTCATAAAATAAAATAATGCTTCCTTCTTCTATAAGGTATATTAATATACCTCATGACTTATGATTACAGAGGGTATATATAATTTGATACGGTCAAAATGTGCCTAGTCGAAAAATAGATTTTAGACCCCAGATCTCTTTGGACCAAATCCGTTTCAAAATATTTGGAGCCGATCCTAGCGATGTCCGTCCGTCCGTCTGTCTGTTTGGATGGCTGATGCGCATGATAACTCTCGAAGGGAGTAGCCGATTTGGTCCAAACTGGGTGCATCGTAAAATTTTTGTCAACCTTAGATCGAGTTCGGAGATGGGCAATATCGGCCCACTCCTTCTGGTACCTGCCCCACAAAAGGTCGAAATTTTCAAAAAATATATTTTTTGCACAGAAAGAGATAGGATAATCTTATTTTGCTCCAACTTTGCAAATCCTAATACTTACGTCAGTGCAAGGTCAGGTGTGAAAATGGACAATGTCGGCACACTTCATCAAATACCTCCCCCACAATAATTACAACTCTCATAACATGTGATGTAAGAGTTCGATTGTCTTCAAATTGCAAACATTCCGGATTGGACGGATTTGTCCAAATGTCCTGAAACGGATTTGGTCCAAAGATACCCAGGGTCTATTTCGATGAGGCACGTTTTGACAGTATCAAAATATATACGAGTATAGCCATATGGCTGAGGCTGTAATTATGGGTTTGATCTATTTATACCATAAATATGTTGAGATCATCACCAAAACTATAGTTGCCAATTCTGATTGGACCTCGAACTTTGCGAAAATTTCATGGCAATAGGTACAAAATTTAGTATTGGAGATTGATGACGAACTATGATGTATAGGTCGATGTACAAACTCTTAGCCATATCGGCTCAGCTCGTCTAAATATGATAATCGGTATTTGTTTCCATAGAACATAAATTTCTAGATGTTACAACCTTTTTGGGTTTAGAGTATAACTGTTTTGGTGTAGAGTGTTTAACATTCGCTACTTTCTAACCTAGGCACAGGGATATACAGGGTGAGGTGAAAAACAGCAACCAAATCCAGACTGCTGTCATTTCTAAGCAACTCGTCCGACGGCTGTTACAACTTATTATATTGTTTAACAGCGTACAAAATCATTTTGGTAAGAATTTTCCAGAAAAAGTTATTCGTGATGAAATTCAAGCGTGATAGTGTGATTTCTTTATATTTGGCAGGAAAACCACAAGTGGCTATCGTTAGAGCACTCCAACATTTAAATGTGAATAAATCTTTTGTGTCTTGTACCATCGCACGTTACCGTGATTCTGTCGAAAGTGGTTAACTGCCGAATTTGGTTTTCTCCGATAAGAAAACATTCGGTGTCCAGCATTTTGTAAACAAACAAAATGATCGTGTTTACTTGCCAAAGAGGTCAGCTGAAAATGTGCACCTTCGGTTGGCCACCGAAACTCAAGCGCCGGCCATGGTGATGGTGTGGCCCGTCATAACAGCCGATGGTCGCTCTCCGCTCGTATTAATCGTCCGTGGAATCAGAATAAATACTAAATACTGTGGAGAAAAAATTCTGGAGGAGCCTTGGGCACGCAAACATTTTGGCCGCAGACCTTGGATATTCCAACAGGACTCAGCATCATCGCACTCAGCATGTGCCACCCAAGAATGGTTAAAGGTTAGTTTAGGTTAGGTTCCTCGCTTCATTTCCAGCGCACAATGGCCACCAAAATCTCCGGATACCAATCCGTTGGACCATTGTGTCTGGAGTATTTTGGGAAGCAAGGTTGGCACTAAAAAATACCGAAGTGTCTATCACCTCAAGGAAGCGCTTCGCCGGGAATGGGCAACACTCGGGCAGCGCGTGATGGTTTCATTGGCCGTTTGAAGGCCATAATTCGTGCCAAAGGTGACCACTTCGAACAAATCTAAACTTATTCTAAAATTAGATGCTATTTCCGACATTTTTCGTTTTCATTCAATAAAAAAAAAAAAAATCTAAAAATTATGGCTTTTGACTTTGTTGCAGTTTTGTTTCATCTCACCCTGTATATGACTCTGGTACTATTTAAGAACTTTTTTGGTCTAAAAATATCTAGAAAATAATCTTTATTATAAGGACTCTCTTGGAAATATAGTGAATTTCTTAAGAATACTCACTGTATGGTTTACATAATTATGTGTAGACAAATGTTAATAGCATGAATATGTGACAGTCCAAAAACTGATGAATATTTGCCAACTTGTCACTTGTATAGAAAAATTATTTAAACCGAAAATATACTGACTTAAATTAATTTTCTTTTTTGAACTAAATATTTTCTAAATCCTAAAAATAATTTCAATTTATTCAATATGTAAATGACAAGGTTTCATGTCATGCCATCTGCTGACTTTAACTTACAAATGTACATCATGTCAACTTAAATACAAAATTCCATATGTACAAAGGCCAATATCTCATTACTAATGTATGTGAATATCTGTCACACAACACAATAACAAAACAAGTAAGCAAAGGCTACAGTCGAGCGGGCCGACCGTTGAATACCCTACAACACTACAATAAACCATACAGTTTATATAGGCGAGATACTCGAAAGAACTCCACAAGATATAAATAAAAGAAAACCATCATGTTTCGTTCTCTAATTTTCGAATAATAGCAACTTAAATTAATTTGCTCATTTCCAATTTATTGGTAGATGTTGCACGTAAATGGTCTTCCTAGATCTGGAACCAATATTTCCCAAAGACCTATAATCTCTCAGAAGTGGCAAAAGATTAACATTTATTATTGGTTTTTGACTGAAATGCATTTATATGAGATACAGACATTTGACTATATTCATCAACAAAATCAGCGTTAACGAAATAGTCAGAAGTGCGTCTTTCCTGTATTTGTGAATTCTCCAAAAAGTCACTGGAATGGACATTTTCGTATTTGTCTACAAAAGTTGGCAAACTCCTTCACACATTGAATGTTTTTGGATGGCCATCTAAAACTGCTTGGCTTTTGCAATGTCCGGTAACCCCCACTCAAATGTGCGTGAGGATCGGGCGATAATTACGACCTCCTGACAATTTTGCAGTTTTTTGGTCCATTTCAACCCCTAAATATATGGCGATCATCTCCAAAAAGAGTAGGCTTCTATTCTGACCCTCATCTTATCCCCATGCAAAATTTCGTAAAGATCGGGCCATAAATGCGATCTGTATATGATATCCTGATATCCTAAGTACTTAGTTTTGTTAGCTGTAGAAATATTACCAAATGTTTAATTCAAAATGAAAATATGCCAAAAATATGACAAAATGGAAAAAAATATGAGAAAATGTTACAAAATCAATATTTTCATGTTTAGAGAGATATTTTTATGCGATTTTTTAGACGTGTTTTCTTTCCTGCCAAGGGACCATTCTGAATTAATGAGAACTGTCGAAATCAGCCCAGCCGTTCTCGACATATAAGAGATCTTTCAAGCATATCTTCTTTGATAGACATATATATCGCACATATTTTGCTATATATCCGTTTTGTTGGATGTTAACATCAATGTAAAGATCACAAGTAACCTTGTCATGGCTTTGTGATACCGTCGGGATTTAAAATATTCGCGGTTTAATGAAAAATTTTGAATTTTTTCAACAAAAAAGATATGGTCTATTTTACCCGCCAAATATTATCCGATGACCACCCAAATTGGTAGGCTTCTTCCCCGCCCTAAACTCTAGCTACATGCGAAATTCCGCGTTGATTGGTCTATAATTGCGACCTGTATAGCTACTGCAAAATCCGACATTTTTTCAGTATTTGGTCCATTTTAACCCCTAAACATTTGGCGATCATCCCCAAAAGAAATAGGGTTCTATTCTGAACCTAGCCCCACCTCCATTCTAAATTTCGTGAAGATCGGGCCATAATTGCGACCTGTAGAGTGATTACAAATTAACATGGACAGACGGACAGACGGACAGACGGACGGACGGACATACATAGCTAGATCGACTCAGCTCGGCGAGCTAGGAAGATCCATATATACTTTCCTATGTGGGAAATCAATATTTCGTGGTGTTACATAATTTTTGGCCCAATCAAACTTATAATACCCCCAACACATAGTGTTGTAGGGTATAAAAACTGTATAACTATTCTCGGATTGTCCCGTCCTCAACTACGACATATCTGCAAACACTATAAATACTACGACTACGACTACAACTGGCTTAGGACAATCCACAAAACTTGGTTTTTGCCCTGTCTAATGTGTCTAACCGCACAGAACAGTTGTTAAGGACGGGATTTTTGAGTATAATCTTTGCTTAAGTTTAATAACCTATGATGATATGTTAACACTAACATACATTGATTCACCACCGTCGGGGTGGGTGTGGTGTTTGAGCGGTTGGGTGTTAAATGACAGACATATGTGTTTGTTGTTTTCTTTTTGTTTCAACGTGGGTGGCGGTGTGGTTTGGACTAATGGCATGTTTGCAAAAAAATACATATATACATTGTGGATATATATAAAATTGTGGTTATGTGTCAAAGTGTGTGTAAATACGTCACAAATGATAAATGATTCAAAGCCATTCCCTGTGCCCTTCACTGGCGTGTTTGTTTTTCTCTCTCGCTCTTTTTCGGATTTCTTACTCTTTCCCCTCTACTCATGATTATTATAGAAATAAGACCACATAACATATCTATATATATTGAAAACACGGAAACCTAGATTTCTATAAATTTATCTATATATCTGCCAGTGTGTGCATGTACTGTCGTACTGTGGCCAACGTCATTATCATTTGCTAGTCCATATTTAGATTGTATTTTTGTTAAAAATATATCTATGAAATGATAACTGTGTTTGGTTGCTTCTTCTTTCATCCTCATCTAAAAGTCTTTCTACATAATGAAGTTAGTTAATTATCAGTAAAAGCATTTCAAATATATTTACATATTTAAATATTAATTTGTAAGATATCCAAATACTAAAAGGATATTAATATCGTCTTGTGGCATTTTATAGTTGATATTTATATTTGTTAGTATTATTATTTTATAATCTCTGTGGGAATTGCAGTTATTTGTTAATGATAAAATTGTGTGCAAATGGAATCTTCTGTGCGGTAGGCCAAAATAAATATCAAGGATACTGTTCATAAAGACAGAATTATTAAATCGCATTCCAAACAGTTGTCATTTAGAGAAAAGTAACTTATTTTTACTTATGAGTATTTATATATTAGCATGTTAAAAACTTTGGCTTGCTTTTAAAATTCACTTTATTATATTAATCGACCATAAAAATGAAACCATTAATAAAAACAACCAACTTTAAAGAAAAAATAACGTAAAAAATCATGCAGACAGGAAATACACTAATAATACTGCGCAATATTTACACTATGCAGAACAAAAAATAATTCCAACATAATCGGAAAGATTGTGATAGTAGAGTTAACAAGTAAAAAAATATTAAGTTCTACCGGGGACGAACTTTTAATACCCTACGCCACGCCAGCGGGTAAAGGAAACATTTTTATATAAAAGAATCTGAATTAAAACTTGTTCCACCTTGAACTACAAATACCTGTAAGAGCGTTTGGAAAATACTGTTAAACTTTTAAGTTTGACCTCAAGCTCAAACAATTGTTCTTATTAACAATCCAAAGGGTCGAAAAACCAGAGAAAATATTTTTTCAAAAAACCATAAAGTGGGTGAGACCGTTATATAGACAAGTTTAGATTTGGATTACCAAAAAACCAAATATCTGTGGGCGCCGTTGTATGCGCGCTTTAAGAAAATGTGGACCTAACTATTCAATGTTCTGCCACCGGAGCTAGAACCTATTATGAACTACAAATATCAATTTCTAGAAAAATCCGTGGAAAAAATTAGGCAAAAATCATCAAAATACCGAATATTAAGAGGTATTGTTATATGGGGGCTGCACACATACGTGGACCTATGCGCACAATGTTTCGCCTCCGAAGTTAGAACCAATTATGAACTACAAATACAAAGTTTTAGACCAATCCGTAAGAAATCAGGCAAAAATCTTCAAAATACCGAATATCGGGTGGTACCGTTATATGGGGGCTATTCCAAAACGTGGACCGATATTACTCATTTTCAATACCAACCATCCTAGACGCAATGCAAATTGTTTTGCCAAGTTTTGAAGCTCTGCGTATAATAATGTGGACTGTATCGTTATTTCAACAGACAGACGGACATCGCAAACACAGCAAAATAAAACAAGTTAAAAAGTATCAGTCGGTATTGCCGCCAGATATATACCCTCAGCCTATGTTCGATTATTCAAACAGATTTTGAATAGTGTTAAGATTATTCAAACGTTTGACCCTCTATGGAGCAGGTCTCGAAGGAATAGGGCACAATTGCCCATTTCCTATCGGACCCAAAAATATGATATAAATATTGCGACAGATGTGCCAAGTCTAAATGGTATCGGATGTTAATTTGGCGTTTAATGAGCTTCATGGTTACTCAAAATTTCAATATTTTGTGGGGGAGGTACCAGAAGGATTGGAGCGATGTTTTCGCCCTTCACACCAGATCATGGGTTAATACAAATATTAGAATGTGTGAAATTTGAAGACAATCGGATTCTTACATCACATTTTATGAGAGTTGTAATTATTCAAAATTTTGACCATTTGTGGGGGAGGTACTTGATGGAGTGGACCGATATTGTCCATTTACATACCTGACCTAGCGCTGACGCGAATATTAGGATATGCAAAGTTGGAGCCAAATAGGATTATCCTTTCTCTTTCTGTGCAAAAAATATATTTTTTGAAAATTTCGACCTTTTGTGGGGGAGGTACCAAAAGGAGTGGACCAATATTGTTCATCTTAACACCAGACCTTGGATTAATATAAATATTGGGATGTGTGAAATTTGAAGACAATCAGACTCTTACATCACATTTTATGAGAGTTGTAATTATTCAAAATTTTGACCATTTGTGGGGGAGGTACTTGATGGATTGAACCGATATTGTTCATTTTCGCACCTGACCTAGTACTAACGCAAATTTTAGGATATGCAAAGTTGGAGCAGAATCGGATTATCCTTTCTCTTTCTGTGCAAAAAATATATCTTTTGAACATTTCGACCTTTTGTAGGGGAGGTACCAGAAGGAGTGGACCGATATCTCCGAACTCTATCTAAGTTTGACAGATTTTACGATTTTACGATGTTCCTAATTTGGATCAAATCGGATACTCCCTTCGAGAGTTATCGTGCGCACAAGCCAGCCAGACGGACGGACGGACATCGCTAGATCGACTCCTAATGTCCTGAAACGGATTTGGTACAACGAGACCTAGGGTCTTAAACCGTTATTACGATGAGGCACGTTTTGGCCGTATCAAATGATATATACCCTCTCTAGCCATACGTATGAGGGTATAAAAATAAAAACTAATCTTTGTGTGATTGGGTATATTGAGTAATTTCGGCAGTATATACTTTGGTGTTAGGTTTCCATTTATATATTTTTATTTATATCAAAGCAAAAAAGAAAAAAAAAACTATTTTGACTCATATGACTTAATATTTCAACATTTTTGCAAGGATGTCACCATTTCAAAGACAAAAGTCTATTTTTGGTTGTAGGACAGTACGTCTTCCTACTAAAAATATAAATACTAAAAACATATTTATGAAATATATTTATTTTTGTTGCATTAAAGCACATAGATTATTAAAGTTTTATTTTCTTTTTTTGTTTAAATGGCGAACAGGTCATTTTTTATTTACAGACATAAATTACAGCTTACACCGCTATTTGGCATGTGTACACACACACATACACACTCCGAAACATAGCCAACCGAAAAGCCATTTCCATTGAAACGTCATTTTAACGGATATTGTTTATGGAGCGTTCAGGTCGTATATTATTATTTTTTGTTTTTCATTCCGGCATTACTTTTTTCGCCGTTTAATCGTCGTTCATAAAAAACAATGGCAGAAGTCATTAATACCAATGGTATTTCATGTTTTATGTATGAATGAATTTACGAAATATGAAGATTGTGTTTGTATGTATGGGTGAGTGCGTGTGTTTGTGTGCGTACAAAATATTGTTGATGGTGAACGGAAATTACAAATCATTTACAAAATTAATTCAACCATTGATGGTCCAATAACAATACCTCCACCACCACCAGGCTTTTGTTTGTTTCTTTAAAAAACACGGCGGAATGTTGCGAAAATCGATTAAAGGAAATTTATATGGCATTGCCAATGAAATGTTTTTTTTTGTGTTTTTTGCGCACCATAAGCAATTAGCAAAAGAAAAACAAATTAATTATATTTATGCCAAGAGGCCATGATGTGCAGAAAACAAGGTATTGTAAAAATCCAGCAGAATGTAAGAGATTTAAATAACAATTAATTAAAACATGTACAGAAATGGCCACAGATTGAGTCGACCAAATTGGCCATGAATTATAATGCATAAACTTTTTATTTTTTGCCATCGGGAGCTTTACAAAGGCTTAAAAAAGTACCCCAAATTTTAATCACAGCTTATTTAGGTGGAAATTGGAATCAAAATCTTAAAAATGCCGAAAATCAGGTAAACGTGGACCGAAATATTCTATTTTTAGTGGCAAACATGCTATGTACTATTTCAAAGCCTGTGTAAATTTTGAAAAAAAAAAAATCGATGGTCATGAAAATATGTTACTTCTTGGTTTCTGAAGAATATTTTACGGATTTGCAACCGGAATGACATTTTATGGTGGCAGGTTACAAAAACAGATGAAACTGGCAGTCAGTGTTATTACCATGTGGCTAGAGAGGATATATATCCTTTGATACGGACACAAAACGTATCTCACCAAAATAACGGTTTTAGACCCTAGGTCTCTTTGGGCCAAATCCGTTTCAGAATATTTGGAAACGATTTAGCGATGTCCGCCCGTCTGTCTGTTTGTCTGGATGGTGCACATGATAACTTTCGAAGGAAGTATTCGATTTCATCCAAACTTGGTACATCGCAATGTTATTGTCAAACTTAGATAAAGTTCGGAAACGGCAAATATCGGTCCAATCCTTCTGATACCTCCCACACAAAATTTCAACATATCCTAAGAAAATAAATTACTGCACAGAAAGAGAAAATTGAGAATTCTAATATTTGCTTCAGATCTAGGTTAGGTGCTAAAATGGTACACTATCGGTCCACTCTATCAAGTACCTCCCCCACAAAGGGTCAAAATATTGAATAGTTATAACTCTTAAAAAGTAATGTGAGAGTCCGATTGTCTTCAAATTATAGTCGTCACAGTATTTTTTATAAGCCCAAGGTCTGGTATGAAGATGGAATATAGCCACTCCTTCCACTCTCCACTCCTTCTGGTACCTCCGCCACCAGGGCTCAACATTTTCAATATCAATGAAGCTCGTAATACACGAAATTAACACCCGATTCCAGTCAGACTTGGCACATCCTAATATTTCCATAAACTAAGCATCTGGTCATATTTCACATATCACAATATTTTAATTAACCCAAGATCTGGTATGATTATGGAATTTTTCGGTCCACTTATTCTGGTAACTCCCCCACAAAGGGTCAAAATTTTGAAAATCCTTAAAGCTCATAAAACGATAAAATAATATCCGATTCCATACAGACTTCGTACATATCAATATTTCCATCAACACATGATCTGTTATAAAGATGGTACAGAGAGGACAATTTCTTGTGGTACCTGCATCACATGGTGTTCACGATTTTTAAAACACAAAACGGTCAAAGAAAACCATATGTGGATGAGGCCGTTATATGGGGGCCATTTAAGGATTCTCATCTACCAAATCTTCTTAAATATCAAATTTGAAACAATTTCGTGGATTAATTTGACTAGGATTATCAAAATACCGAATATCGTCATATGTGTGCTATAGGAAAACGTGGACCTAAATATTAAATGTTCCGCAACTAGAACTAGAACGCACTATGAACTAAAAATACCATGTCTCGAAAATCCGTGGAAAAATGTGTCAAAAATCATCAAAATACTGAATATAGGGAGGGCTATACGAAAACGGGGACTTATATATACTATGTTCCGCCAGAGAAGCTAAAACCCATTCCGAACTACAAATACCAATTTTTGCACAAATCCGTGGAAAAATGGTGCAAAAATCATCAAAATACCAAATATCGAGAGGTACAGTTAAATGGCGGTTATACCAAAACCTGGACCTATGTATATAATGTTTCGTTGCCGGAGCTAGAACCCATTAAAACCTATAAATAACAATTTTTATACAAATCCGAAAAAATGTGGCAAAAATCATCAAAATAACGAATATCGGGAGGCATCGTTATATGGAGTCTATACAAACACGTAAACCTATACCGGGTGAGATGAAAAAACTGCAATCAACTTCAGACTGCTGTCATATCTAAGCCACTCGTTCGACAACTGTTAAAATTATTCCAATGACAGCTCATTATATTGTTTACAAGCGTACAAAAGCATTTTGGTGAGCATTTTTAGGAAAAAAAAAAAGTTATTCGTGATGGAAATCAAGGGTGATAGTGTGATTTCTTTATATTTGACTGGAGAACCACAAGTGGCTATCGTTAGAGCACTCCAGCATTTAAATGTGAATAAATCTTTTATGTCTCGGACTCGTAGGCTAGCCAACGTCAAGGAAGTGGACGTAAGCAAACAGCAACATCAGCAGAAATTGTTCGGAAAAGTAAGGAAGCGACATGATCGTCGCAGTGACCGAAAAACGGCTCGTGAGCTGAACATATCGCAATATTCCATCCGGCAAATATTCAAAAATGAGCTCGGCGTGAAATTCCAAAAAGTGCAAGGACAGAAGGAAAATAGACTCAAAAGAGCTAAACAGTTGCTTCGCTTGGCCGAAAGTGGTGAACTGCCGAAATTGGTTTTCTCTGATAAGAAAACATTCGTTGTCCAGCAGTGCCAAAGAGGTCAGCTGAAAATGTGTACCTTCGGTTGGCCACCAGAACTCAAGCGCAGGCTATGGTGATGGTGTGGGCTACCATAACAGCCTATGGTCGCTCTCCGCTCGTATTAATCGATCAGAATAAATGCCGAATATTATCTCGAAAATATTCTGGAGGGTATATTAAAGCCTTGGGCATGTAAACATTTTGATCGTAGACCTTGGACATTCCAACAGGACTCAGCACCATCGCACTCAGCACGCGCCACCCAAGAATGGTTACAAAATGAGGTTCCTCGCTTCATTTCCAGCGCACAAAGGCCACCAAAATCTCCGGATACCAATCCGCTGGACTATTGTGTCTGGAGTATTTTGGAAAGCAAGGTTGGCACTAAAAAATACTAAAGTGTCGATCACCTCAAGCAAGCGTTTTACCGGGAATGACCAAAATGCCGCAGAGCAACACTCGGGCAGCCTGTGACGATTTCATTGGCCGTTAGAGGGCCATAGTTCATGCCTAAAGGTGGCCAAATTCGAATAAATCTGTACTTATTTTAAAATTTGATGCTATTTTCGATATTTTTTGCTTTCATTCAATAAAATTTAAAAAAAAAAAATGTAAAAAATATGGCGTTTGACTTCGTTGCATTTTTTATCTCGCCTTGAGTATTCAAAGAACATTTCCACGTTATTCCTAATGTTTCTGAGTTTCACACTAAAAATAGAAACATATATAGTTACACATTGAGTGCATAAGGTACATTCCTTCCCAATAACGGATAAAGGATAAGCACGACAAAAACAATGCTGATATACAACTACATATTTTATGTCGTTTTTGCCACCCCATAGGATTTTTAATCCACCAACCCACTCATTATTAATACTCCGCAGAGAAAAACAACAAAAAAGCTCTTGGCCATTACAAAAACAACAAAAAACGTAATACTCCGTGTAAAAAAAAAAAACAGGAAAAAACTCATATCAACAATGCTAGACAGAAAAAATGATACAACATTTCGCACTTTAGTCCAATTAAATTTATTAAATTCAAATCAATAATTCATTTATTCTCTGTAGCGGTAGCACAAAATACACAAATGAAAGCCTAATGAAATAACCATGATTTTTTAGCCACCACCTTCTGTTTTAAGCAGAGGAAAACAAAACACATACCAACAAACAAACACATACACATAGAAATATAAAAAAGTTACTTCAACCGGCACCGCTAACAACTGTGTGTGGACTGCCACCAACTAAGTAAACGTGGCCATTACAACAAAAAACAGAAAGGTATATAAACGGAATCATGAGCATGGTTAACGCGGGTACAGGTGGTGAGCGGATGGGTGGAGGAACGAGCCTTTGAATCAGAAAGGGCAAATATTTCTGTTGTGCCACAAACAGAGCGAACAAAACGTGTAACAGGGGAGGGCAAACAAAGCAAATCATTTACAAGGATTTTATTTTATGAGCACATTAAAACGGAGTGTTGGTACTGTAGTGCTGCTGCTGCCTGCCGCCTGCCACTGGCAGCAGTAGCAGTTAATGGAAAGTAATGAGATGATGATGAGCCTGTTGGCCGCATAGCGTAAAGGTGTGTGTTGGGGTGTGCACACAATATTTCATAATGGCCATTCGGATATTATTAGTATGGTACTGCAAATTTAATAAGCCAGTGTCAAAAACATTAACTTTAATGTGAAAAACGTCATTGCGAATATTAGGGAAAATATTGAATGCCAGATCTGTTTGAGCGTGGAAAAATGACAAGAAACTGGATTGGAATCCTTAATATTTAAAGAGAAGATAATTTTCGTTTTTCTAACCCTGAAACTAGGTCATTTGATAGCAATTTTTTTGGACTAAACTATGGAATATGTAATTTAAAAATACAAAAAAAAAAAATAAATAAATAAATAAATAAATAAATGAATGAATAAATAAATAAATTTGCAGGCTCGTTCAAGAGAGATTCCCTGCTGTACGTCAGGGAGAGAGAGACTTTCTGCCGCGAACCCTGCCTGACAGCTCTCGGTAAAGGGAGATTCACTGCACGACAGCTAGGTCATTTCGCCAGTTAGCTCATTTCGACAGCTAGGTGAGCTCGTATAGGGAGAGCGACCTCCCGCTCGACAGCTTGTGTGTGGAGAGGGATTCCCTGCACTACTTCTCGTTTTTGGAGAGATAGAGAGAGAGAGAGACTCCATGCTATACACTTCGTCTGTAGAGATGGACTTTTTGCATACATTTCGTCTGTAGAGAGATACTTTCTGCTTGGCAGTTTGTCGTTAGAGAAAACTCTGCTGCACAGCTCGTCTATAAAGAGGGTCTTCTAGGAGCAGCTTGTCTCTGAAGGTAACTCGTTTATGGAAATAGAACAGCGGTGCTCAAGAAGTCAAAATTCTCTTAGCTTGTTTAAATAAAGAACAAAACAGTGTTAAGTCATTATTTATAGAAATATTTTTTATCCATTTGCTTTATAAATTATTTTGGCAAACATTCGTGTTTAAAACAATTAAATAGAACCGTAAAATATAAAAAAAAACAGAATTTTAATTTTCTCTTAAATTATCTCTTTTTTCTCTTCATGTTCTAGAACACGGTTTTGAGCACGGCTGAAATAGAATTAATCCATGTCATGAATTAATCCTATGTCACAGCTCGTACAAGAGGAGATTGTCTTTGTTGGTCTATTAAACCGTCTCTCATGTGGACTATAAAGATTCCATTTAGGTCAGGTACTTTCATACAGTCAATAAAGATGTCTACTTAGACTTCCTTCAGGGCCTCCAGACTCCAAAACCCAGAAAGAGACTCCATTCAGGTGCTCTCTTAAGAATGCGTAGCGGTTGTCTATTAAGACAGCCTTTAATTCGTCTACAATATCTGACTCCCTTCCTCCATTTATGACGTCTCTAAAGATTCCCTTCAGGTCGTCTTAAAAATGTACTTTAGAACATCGTTAAAGACTCTATACGGAGCGCCGATAAAGACTCCCTTAAATACTTCTTTGAAGATTCCATTTAGGAAGTCCATAAGACTCCATAAGACATATTTACAGGATGTCTACAAAAACACCCATCAAGACGTCAATAGGGACATCTTTAAGGACGTGTGTAAAGACTTCCTTCACAACTTTTATAAAGATTCCCTTCAGGGCATTTATAAAATTCCTTTCAAAGATTCCCTTAGAGATGTCTATAAGACTCCCTACAGGACGAATATAAAGATTGCCTCAAGAGATATATAATGACTGACTTCAGAGTCTCTAGAAATAGTCTTTTCAGAGCGTCCAGAAAGACTACTTTCCGTCAATAAAGACATCCTTTAGAACTTATATACGTTCATCCTCAAAATATTGATAAAAAGTCTCTTCAGGCCGTTTAAAGACTGCCATATCAAGAAGACCATAAAGACAATCTTCAGTTAAGACTTCCTTCAGAGTTTCTATAAAGAGTTAATCCAGAGCATTGACAAAGACTCCCTTCGGCATTTCTAAAGACTCCTTTCAGTAGGTCATATTATCTGAATTCAAGACGTCCACAAGACTTTCTTAAGAGATAAATAAAGACTTTCTTCAGATCCTCTAGAAAGACTCTTTCAGAGCGCCCAGAAGACTACCTTTGAAACGTCAATAAATACACCCATCAGAACGTCTGAAAAGAGTCACTCTATTCAGGACGTCTAAAGACCGTGATCAAGACGTATATAAAGACTTCATTCAAGACGTCCATTGAGATACCCTTCAGGGCGTTTTCGAGGGTTCCCTTCACGAAGTCCTTAAGCCTCTAGGAAGACTATCTTCAAGAAGTTCTTGAAGTCCTTCAGAGCGTTTTCAAAGGTTTAATTCAGGAAGTTTTTAAGTCTCTAGACAATCTTCAAGTCGTCCATAAAGATATCCTTCAGGACATCTGCAGGATAGGAAGCTACCTACTGGCGGTCAATAAACCCATCTTCTTCATAAGAGTAAATATATCTCATCTGTTGTATATAAAAAAAATGTCCTTCATCACGTTTATAAACATTCCCTGCTCTCTTATACAAACTTCTTCTTTAGCTGCTATGCCATTCCTAATCCAAACTTTTTCCATTTCGATTTTTGAAGATATTTATTTCGATACTACCTTTCCATACAAATATTTGAATATTAAATAATACAATTCATCAACCTATACGTACGAGCACGAATGAATTGTACTTTCGTATTCAATGCCATGATCTGAACTTCCATTGGCACTCATCGATTGAACATAATACGAACGTGATTGTATTTTGCTGTCGAAATTTTCTTTCGAATTTATTTGCTGACGCACATAAATAACCAAACCACAAATAACAACTCGTAACAGTTTCAGTTTTCTTTTTTTTTTTTTTCATTCAACTTTTTTCAACTGATTTCCTGACCGCAAGAAAAATACCGAAAATTCAAAGTAAACACAAACAAGGCTGTGCAAACAGACCACCAACAATAAAATTGTGGAGCATTTGGAAATGCATGCATGCGGCCGTGTGATGCAGAGTTGGGTGTATGTGTGGTTGGTAAACATAAATTCAATAAAATATATATTTTTTTAAGGATTTAAAAAATGGGAAAAAAGGATTCATAAGAAGAAGGCTGCGTGCGTTTTTGGGGGCGAATATTTTTCCTACCTTTTAATCAAGATAAGATATCTCCGGAAAATATTTTTCTTAAATAAAGTAAAAACTCAATTGAAGAAACAGTTTTTCATTCGAATATTTCCAATTCGAAATTTAGAAAATCTCTTCAAGTGCTAGTCTTCACCAGAAACTTCTCGGAAAAGAAATCACATCTGTGGAAATTCTGTTTTCAAATAAATTCTTTGCTTCCATTCCCACTCTCCAAAATATCAAAATATTTTCTTTTTACATTCTTGTAAGAAAATTGTTCCTACTTACAAAAACCCTGAATCACCATCACGACGTGAACTGTAAACAAAATATAAAATTACCCGCAATCATTGATCGGTGGGTAATTTAAAATAGGTGAAAATAATCATCGAGAGCTGATTCGGTATTCAAATGGCGCCCAACGTTTACATAGTGCTAATGGAATAATGTAATTTATTGCACTTGCTAGGGGTAATCCCAAAAGAATTCAAATAAAAAGAAAACTCAAATTGAGTTATTGGTGAAAAAAAAAGAAACACGGAAAAAGAAAATTGTTTAGAAGAGAAAAATTGGCTATTAAAATTTTTGTTAAAATTGTAATTAAATATTTGAAACATTTTATAAGATATGATTGCAATTTTTACTAATTGACTTTTTATTCGTTATATTTACTCGTCCAGGAAATTAAGCTAATAATTCATATTAAATTTTTATTAAATTTGTTCAATTATCTAGTAAACTGAAATTAATTATTTAAATTTAATAAGGATATGAGAGACACAAAAAAGGTGTCATACGAGATTCATGGCTTTAATTACATTAAAACAAATTTTCAATTATTAAAAATAAATTGTGTACAGAGGCAAGGAAAAAAACCATTTTGCAATCTAATTAATAAATTAATTGTTATCGTTGTCATTAAAATGGGAAGGCAAAAACATTAATTATGAAAACACGTTTTTTTTACGATTGGGATTCATTATATTCTCAGCTTTGTAGCTGCATAGTTACATTGAATGCGGCCAAAATTTGAATTTATCGAAACATTGAATCAACTTTGGACGAAAACTATTGTAGGACATTTCGTTTGATATAAATTTTTTGTTTTCTTTCTTATTTTATTTTGGCTTGAGGTCAGTAATGACCAGTAGTGGAGTTATATAACTCATTTTCTGAGTTACCAAAAAAAAAAAATTGGTAAATTTCCAATCCTTATAATATCGGTAATTAACGAAATTTGTCGATATGTTAGCGACGAAATTAAAGTAGTCGCTAAGGCCTATCGATACCAATGTTGACAACTTTCATTTCTTTTCTATATCAAAATTTTGGATTTGAAAGTTTGTCGGTAAAACAAAAATTGAGTTAGGGAATTTTTATCAAATTTGGAACAACTTTTGAGTTTTGTCGGCAAAATTGATTCAGATATTTTTTTGGTATTTAATATTAATATAGATTTCATGTCTTTGGCGATTGATAGTAGAATTTTTATGTAATATAATTGTGTCTTTGATGTTAAGTTTTTATTTCAACCATCTAAATAACTTTTAGGTAAAATTTGGAATTTTGGTACATTCTGAAACCCATGGTAAAATTTTAAGGATAATAATTGGGAAATATTTTTGTTTTTCTTTTTCGGACATATGTAGATTTCATATTGACAGTATTGACGATTGACAGTAGAATTCTGCAGTAAAACATTTGTGTCTTTGATGTCATCGCTATAAAATAATGATTTGAAAGTATTTTCCATTAACTCAAATGGAAAGTGTTTTCTTATATACATTTTTTTATTTAAAACAATTTTTGATTTTACGTACAGTTCGGGATTTTGGTATATTATGAGATCCATGGTAAAACGTATTTATGGTGAATAAATGGGATATATTTCTGTTTTTTTCAGCCAAATTAATACAGATATTTTGTTAATACATATGGCAAAAAAAGATTTTATGTCTTTGGCGACATATAGTAAATTTTTGCATCAAATATTTTTGCCTTTGACGTCATCTCTCTTAAATGATGTTTTTGGGCCTATTTTGCATAAACACGAATTTTTTTTAACAAAACGAAGAACGAATTTTCAATTTTGGAGTGATGACCAGCCAGAAGCTTCCAACGTATATAGAAAACCTTAAAAAGTATCTCTCTGTTTTGCCGATGTATATCCTCATCCAATGTTCGATTGTTTAAATAAATTTTGGCTTGTGTTATGATTATTCAAACTTTTGACCCTGTGTGTAGCAGATTCCAAAGGAATGGACTAATATTGTCCATTTCGTATCGGAACTAAATAAATGTAATGTTAAAATCACAACAGCTAGGTTTGGCCTATATCGACTACTTCTTTCACTTGATAACTTTTAGAAAAAGTTTTATGTTTTTTTAAAAGAAAATTAGACATTTATATTCAATTTGATGCGAAATCATAAATTCCGATAAATTCCATAAAAATATCAGAATATAGGAAATTGTTAAGATTACTGACTTGTTCCGAAAGTTATGTCAGATATAAGTAATAAAAATTGTGACCCTTTGTGGATGAGATTTGACCCGTTGTGGAGGTACCAGAAGGAGTTGTCCGATTTATTCCATCTTCACACTAAGGCTTCTGTTGTTAGAAATATTGGAATGCGCAAAATTTGAATACAATTGGACTCTTACTTCACATTTCATGAGAGTTTTGATTTTTCAAAATGTTAACCCTTTGTGGGGGAGGTACTTGATGGAAAGCCGATATTCGCCATTTTTGTAACCCCTAGCACTGACACAAATATTAGAATTTCCAAAATTTGAACAAAATTGAACGATACTTTCTTGTTCTATACGGTAAATTAATTTCTATGAACAGTTTTACATTTCGTGGGAGAAGTACCGGAAGGAGTGAACCGATCTTGCCGAAATGATATATACCCCCTGTAGCCATATGGCTGAGGGTATAAACAGGGAGAAAAAACTGATTTGCAAAATAAATGCATATATAAGTAAAACAAAGGGGTTCGGAAGAATCTTAATCCAAACAGTTCAAGAGGTATGAAAAAGAGGGGGACCCGCTTTCTCTATTTACTTTCCGATGTAAAATTCCGAAAAGCTGATACATGGGTCTTCCTTTTTAGGCCTACTTTTATAATCTGCTGGACTTTTCCTGTAATATTGTTTTGTGTTACACGGTAAATTTTTAAGTTTTCCTGTAATTTTGAAAAAAATTGAGTTTTTCGTTCATAATCTCTTTTAAAATATCTCTTAAAAATGGGAATTCAATGTCTGATTTTCTTCAAAATTTTCACATCCCAAATCATTGTCAATTTTTGAAAAATTATAAAAATATTGATCACCTCTCTAAAAAATTCTAAAAAATTATGGGTATGAATCATAAAAAGAGAATTAAATACCTGATAGAGTACAAGCTTAGTCAGACTTTGGTCAGGAGTGAACATGGATAAGAGATCTTTGATTGAACACAGGTATGGTATGTTGATCTTTTTTGCACGGATCACTTCCTGTATTCCACATAGGATGGCATAAATATTATTGAATAGTTCATGTAGAACTTTTGTGTAATAAAATTTGTTTGCTTTTCCTTATCCACAGAAAACTGCAATAACACACCCCAAATAACGCCCCTTGCATTTTCTTTAAATGTGCAGAATTTCGAGACGATTTTTTAAATTGAAATTTTTAGTGGATTTTTTTTCAAGAACTGAAAATAGGATGACAATACATTACAATCATCCCATTTTTCTAGGGAAGTCTTATCTGCTTCCAAAGAATATTAATTTGGAAAATCCTCCTTCAAAGATGAATCAAATGTTTCCCAGAGGCTTTTTCTTCCATCAGCTACCATTGAGTAGCATTAAAATTCTGAACATGCTTTGCATTTTCCAAACAGGTATAAAAAACATTTCAATTCAGAAAAATGACAAATTAGCTTTAAAATTTAATAAAGACATTCCAAGAACTCCAAACAACTCAAACCACCAATAAACAAAAATGTCTTTATTAATCCAACCGCATTGAAAACTCCCAGGGAGCAAAAAATGTATCACCGCAAAACGAAAAACATTATCCAATTAACATTCTTAGGAGAAAAAGGGGATACAAAAAACACAAACTTCTCGTAGGAAAAAAGATTATAAAAACACAATAATAATCTCAAGTCTGCTTTATGTCTTTTTTTTTTTGGCCATCTTTTTTTTCCTTTATTAAAAATACATTTTTGTGACATTCGTGGGGCATTATAAGGCAAATAAAACCAAAGGAAGCAAAATGAAGACATAATAACAAAAGACTAAAAAGACACAAACAATGCATGCTTAGCTGGGAGATTGTTATAACCTCTGAACTTTTCTAATTAAGTTTGTTGAGAAAAAGTCACAAAATATCACTGAGAGAAGGGGAAGTTGTGCTCCAAAAGGTGACTCAGTTGGAATACAATCAACTTAACACACACCGTTGTTGTGTGTATAATAAAAAGAGCAGTCTTTGTATATATGTGTGAGGATGAATGTAGTCACATCCATTGGTCCGTTAAAGTACAATATGCCCGAAATAGGAACAGAAAACACAACGAAAAACACAAAAACAGAAGTTTGTTTGACGAAAATCTCAATCTTCTAACATTGCCCCAAAAGCCTTTGTTGTGTTTGGCGTCTACATGGGACACCTTTTATGGCTCTATGGTTAGGCCACAAGGAAAAATATCATTAAATTGTTATCAGAGGATTACCTGGAGAAAGTTTTCTTTTCTTCTTCTTCTCGTTTTTCTTTATTTTTTTTCTATATATTTTGTTTTATTTTTGGCTTTAAACAAAGGATATGTAATCAATATGTTGCCTAGAGAAAGGATAATACAAAATGTGGTTAAAAGCAGATTATGTTACTAAAGCAAGAACAAGATTCTAGATTGAGGTAGATTTTACTTTGATTAAAATTGGTTTGAAAACCGGCAAAACAATTATGGTGTTATAGTTACCAGGACCGCAAGCGGAGTTAACGCAATTTGCTATATAAATAGTAAAAGGATTTGTCCGTGGAAGTACTAAAAAAATAATGAGAGGTTGTTGTGATTGGGGGAGAAGCAAAAGCATGTACCAAGTAATAACCTTCTGGGCCAAATGGATGGACCGCCGATTTCAGTGAAATTACGTAAAATTTTTATCATTTCTCCATCACCTGAAAAATTAAATTATAGACATATCAGTTGTCTTAAAGGTCCCTACAATTTCCCCAAGCTCCCTGAAATGGTCGATATACATATTTTCATATTTGTATACCTTACAACACTATGCTTGGGGGTATTAAAAGTTTGATTCGGCCAAACATTTTGTAACACCTCGAAATATTGATCCCCCACATAGAGTCACATGAGCCGATCTAGCTATGTTTGCTTATTGTCGTTTTTGTAAACCAATGTTGGTTTCATTTGGTGTCATGAAACCAAGTTAGTTTTGTCAATTTCTAATGCAAATAAAACCAATGTTCGAAACAGCTGTTGTTGCTTACATGTGTTGTTTGTTTATTTGTCACTGAAATATCAGTATAAGTAAAGTAAATAAAAAAGGAATATATCGCTATAAATAAAGTAAGATGACATTAGCAGTGGAAGTTTTTGTGTTGTTGGACGAAGAACGCTCAGAAAAGGTGACGAGAAAAGCTTTTAGAGATTTCAGCAACTCACTGGAGTTGCCGGAGATAGCGTAAGAAAATTTTTTTATTGCGAACTTATTATTGCTTTGCAGATTTATGGTTTATGGTCCTTTAAAAATTCTTTAAAAAATCCTTAAAAAATCCACGTTTATGGTCCTTTAAAATTTCTTTAAAAAATCCTTAAAAAATCCACGTTTATGGTCCTTTAAAAATTCTTTAAAAAATCCTTAAAAAATCCACGTTTATGGTCCTTTAAAAATTCTTTAAAAAATCCTTAAAAAATCCACGTTTATGGTCCTTTAAAATTTCTTTAAAAAATCCTTAAAAAATCCACGTTTATGGTCCTTTAAAAATTCTTTAAAAAATACTTAAAAAATCCACGTTTATGGTCCTTTAAAAATTCTTTAAAAAATCCTTAAAAAATCCACGTTTATGGTCCTTTAAAAATTCTTTAAAAAATCCTTAAACAATCCACGTTTATGGTCCTTTAAAAATTCTTTAAAAAATCCTTAAAAAGTCCACGTTCATAGTCCTTTAAAAAATCTTTAAAAAATCCTTAAAAAATCCACGTTTATGGTCCTTTAAAAAATCTTTAAAAAATCCTTAAAAAATCCACGTTTATGGTCCTTTAAAAAATCTTTAAATATACTTTAAAAAATCCACGTTTATGGTCCTTTAAAAAATCTTTAAATATCCTTTAAAAAATCCACGTTTATGGTCCTTTAAATTTCCTTTAAAAAATCCACGTTTATGGTCCTTTAAATTTCCTTTAAAAAATCCACGTTTATGGCCCTTTAAATATCCTTTAAAAAATCCACGTTTATGGTCCTTTAAATATCCTTTAAAAAATCCACGTTTATGGTCCTTTAAATATCCTTTAAAAAATCCACGTTTATGGTCCTTTAAATATCCTTTAAAAAATCCACGTTTATGGTCCTTTAAATTTCCTTTAAAAAATCCACGTTTATGGTCCTTTAAATATCCTTTAAAAAATCCACGTTTATGGTCCTTTAAATATCCTTTAAAAAATCCACGTTTATGGTCCTTTAAATATCCTTTAAAAAATCCACGTTTATGGTCCTTTAAATATCCTTTAAAAAATCCACGTTTATGGTCCTTTAAATATCCTTTAAAAAATCCAAGTTTATGGACCTTTAAACATCCTTTAAAAAATCCACGTTTATGGTCCTTTAAATATCCTTTAAAAAATCCACGTTTATGCTCCTTTAAAAAATCTTTAAAAAATCCACGTTTATGGTCCTTTAAATATCCTTTAAAAAATCCACGTTTATGGTCCTTTAAATATCCTTTAAAAATCCACGTTTATGGTCCTTTAAATATCCTTTAAAAAAATCCACGTTTATGGTCCTTTAAATATCCTTTAAGAAATCCACGTTTATGGTCCTTTAAATATCCTTTAAAAAATCCACGTTTATGGTCCTTTAAATATCCCTTAAAAAATCCACGTTTATGCTCCTTTAAAAAATCTTTAAAAAATCCACGTTTATGGTCCTTTAAATAACCTTTAAAAATCCACGTTTATGGTCCTTTAAATATCCTTTAAAAAATCCACGTTTATGCTCCTTTAAAAAATCTTTAAAAAACCCACGTTTATGGTCCTTTAAATATCCTTTAAAAATCCACGTTTATAGTCCTTTAAAAAATCTTTAAAAAATCCACGTTTATAGTCCTTTAAAAATTCTTTAAATTAAGGTGGGTTAAGGTCAACATAGAAGCCTCTTGTTTTTAGAAATGATGATTTTGATTTGTTTTTTTGATTGATTTTTTTTAGGACAGGAAAAAAGCCTATAACTTTGGACGGTCATCGGACAATATTTAGACTGGAAAAATAGATCACAACCTTTATGTCAACAATACGAAAATTTCCACTAAACCGCGAATATTTTGCAATCAGAAATACATTAAAATGTCACTATTTACGGTGAAATGAACACCATTCTTGTGTGGCGTGTGCTGAGTGCGATGGTGCTGAGTCCTGTTGGAAAATCCAAGATCTGCGACCAAAATGCTTGCGTGTCCAAGGGTTTAATACACCCTGCAGAATATTTTCTCGAAGATATTCAGCATTTATTCAGATGCCACGGTCTATTAATACGAGCGGAGAGTGACCATCGGCTGTTATGGCGGCCCACACAGCATCACCATGGCAGCCGCTTGAGTTCTGGTGGCCAACCGAAGGTGCACATTTTCAGCACATTTATTCTAATCGAAGAAAACCAAATTCGGCTGTTCACCACTTTCGGCCAAGCGAAGCAACTCTTTAGCTCTTTTGAGTCTATTTTCTTTCTATTGCGGTGTAAGTTCTTGCACTTTTTGCAGTTTCAATAGCTTTACCCCGAGCTCATTTTTCAATTTTTCTTTACTTTTCGAACAATTTCTGCTGATGTTGCTGTTTTCTTCCGTCCACTTCCTTGACGTCGGGCTACGCTACCAGTACCGCGGTAACGAGCGAGCATTTAGATGCTGGAGTGCTCTAACGATAGCCAATTGTGGGTTTCCAGCCAAATATAAAGAAATCACACAATCACGCTTGAATTCCATCACAAATAACTTTTTTCTGGAAAATTTTCACCAAAATGCTTTTGTACGCTTGTAAACAATATAATGAGCTGTGACTGGAATATTTTAACAGCTGTCGGACGAGTGGCTTAGAAATGACAGCAGACTGAAGTTGATTGCAGTTTTTTTCATCTCACCCCGTTTTTCTAAATTTTCCAAATTTTTGGCCCAATCAAACTTATAATACTCCCTTCATAGAAGAAATAAAAACCTAAGGAATCCATTTGCAGACAGATGCTAAATTGTTCTAAAGTGGAAAAAATGAGTTTTCGGTAAATGCATGGAACTGAAAACTTGAAATGTTAATATTTGGATCACTGCTGGTTGCTGGGGATGATATGGCGGTGGTCGTGGAAATACGGCCTACAAGTGTGGGAAAATATTAAAAGAAACTAAATTTGGTGCTGGGTGAACGGATAGAGCTTGAAAAGTTGAAATTTTACATTAATGTCTCTGTTACTATATGGAATAAGATTTGGTGGTGGTCTTAAAAACAAACTTACTAAAAATTATGGAAAAAATTATTACTAAATTCTATTAAATTTTGTATTTTGGGATGGGATCAAGCTGGAATCTAAAATTGTAGAATATACAAATGTAAGGGTTTTTGGAAATTTGAAAAAATAAGCATACCAAAATGCACTGAATTCGGTACCATTTGGAATTATGTGAACTGATAGATATTTAGCATCTTTTTAGCACAAATTTCCAAAAATTAACCTCACAATTATTTTGACCCACATGCGAAATTGCAAGATTCTAGTTCTAAAATTATAGAATTTATTGTCAGTGCCCTCTTTATACGAATTTAGAAAATCTAGTTTGTATCTAAATATTTGAATTTAAAGATTCTAGCTATTAAACCACTAAAAACATTTTAGTATATTTTATTTTATTTTATTTTTTATTTCCAACAACCTCGCTTTATGGCCCACCTACCCACTAGCAACTAACTTTATGCCAAATTTAAAGACTCTTGGCTTGGCGTTTCTTCTAGACATTGATGAGGAAATAACATACTTATCTTTCGCAAAATTTCAGTATCAATATATAAAACCGTGGCGAAAATATTTCACGCGTTTGAGCTGATACCATGAAATATGGACCATTTTCAAACTGGCTCTAATAAAGACAAAACTTCGGAATGTGTGTTTCAACAAATATCTCATGATCATCCATATGAAAAATGTAAATCATGTCTACTCCACGATGGTACTTTGGAAAACAAAACAATTTCTCCTTCTCCACACTTACATCAGAGCTTCCATTTTGATTCTAAAAATATTTGTAGACCATTTCAACTTTAACCTTTTGCAAAATTCCTTAACGCACCACAGAGTAGAAGATGTTTTAAATATTAAAGTAAATGCGTGATGTTGTACGCTCATAAAAATTAACGTGAAATTTCAAAGGTCATTAGTAGTTTTTGTTGCTTTTGTAAATGTTGTAGATTTTGTGGGATGATATGGGAATTGCTGCTACCATAATGAAGCTGAAAATGTTAATGACCTTTCCAAATGCGTAGACCGGTTTTAAATTGGAATCGTTTTGTGCAATTAAGAGTGGGTTGTAAAAGTTTTGGGGTTATCTATATTTTTATTAAGAGATAAGGAAACAATTTAAACCATAACAACATAATTATATAAACTGGGAGGTAAAGGGAAGAAAATATTCGCCATGGAATGATTATTTTCTATCAGTGAACTCATATTTTGAACGCATGAATACCGTTGATACGGTCAAATGGAATCCGTTCAGACCCAGGTGGAATGAATCCCTATAAGAAGAATTGGAGTTTAACTAGTAATGTTCACCCTGCCATCAATCTGATTGTCATTATGAACGCAACCATCAGTATTTCGATGTTTCTAGTTCTTAATGAGAACTGATCTTAAGATCTTGAAAGTGAAGAGCCTGGGATTTTGAAGGATATAAAATGTATTAAAATGCACTCAAAATTGAATACTTTGTAATGGACAAATTCTGAAATCTGGAATATGAGTCACTGGTGGAACGCATGATAGATCTACCAAAGGTTTTTGGAAATTCCAACTTTAAGGATACGAAAAGTTTATAAATGGTACAAAACTTTTAAAATGGTATCATTTGGCATTATGGGAACCGATAGAGTTAAAAACTTGAAATTTTAATATCAGAATCAAGGTTGGAAAGAAAGCTTCATACATGAAGATACTACATGTACTGTACTAAATGGTACTAAGTTTGAAACATTTTGATTTAGGGTGAACGGATGCGAAAAATACTGAATGGTACCATATTTGGTATTGCTTAAGGGATAGAGATAAATTGTTATATTTGATATATATATATATATATATATATATATATATATATATATATATATATATATATATATATATATATATATATATATATATATATATATATATATATATATATATATATATATATACATATATTACCGATGGTACCTGTGTTTGCGATTTGGTGCATTGGAAATGTATCATTTATTTGTACAAAAAGAACTAAATTTGGTATTGAATGAAGGAATAGAGATGAAATCCAGAAATTTGATGTGAATGGTCACTGTTGGTGTTTGAGAAGTATGTCTACGAAAAGTACTAAAAGGTACTGAATTTGGTACTGGGAGAAGAAATAGGGCCGGAGTCCTCATATTTTATATGGAGGTATCTGTTGGTATCTTGAATTGAGATATGCACGCAGTTTTTGAAATGGGTACTATAGTCGTACAAAAAGTAGTATATTTAACATCGGGTGCAGGAATATAGCTGAACTTGTGAAATTTGATATTAAGGTCACTGTTGGTATCTGGAATTGGAGGTGGATTTGAAATGTGGAGTTGGTGAAAGTGTGTACTATAATTGTGCGAAAAGTACTAAGTAGTACTTAATTTGGTACAATTTGATATTGGGTGAAAACGTAGGACTTGAAATCTGAAATTTGATATCAGGGTCGCTGTTCATATGTAGCCTAGACATATGACGATGATTTTGAAAATATGTACCATATTTCTACGAAAAGTACTGAATAGTACTGTTCGGTATGGGTTAAGGGGTAAAGATAAAATTCTGAAATTATATATTTAATTTATTGATGATATCTGTGTATGAAATTTGGCCCTGGTTTAGAAATCCGTCCTATAATTGTACGAAAAGAACTTAATAGTACTAAAATTGGTATTGGATTAAGGAATATAGCTGAAATTCTGAAATTTGATGTTTAGGTTTGATGTTCTAGCCATTGAAGTATAGGATAGTGGCTCCGTACTTCCAAAAACTACATCAAATTGTCACACCAACCCATTAACTGATGTCACCATACCATTTTAAAATTTTATTCCCAGTTATTCCTCCTGGGAATTAATAAGCTAATCACTCCCTAACCTTTATAACTTCATAGGGCGAGATGAAAAAACTGCAAACAACTTCAGGCTGCTGTCATTTCTAAACCACTCGTCCGACAGCTGTTAAAATTATTCCAGTAACATCTCATCATATTGTTTACAAGCGTACAAACGCATTTTGGTGAGAATTTTCCAGAAAAAAAGTTATTCGTGATGGAATTCAAGCTTGATAGTGTGATTTCTTTATATTTGGCTGGAAAACTACAAGTGACTATCGTTAGAGTACTCCAGCATTTAGATGTGACTAAATCTTTTGTGTCTCGTACCATCGCTCGTTACCGTGATACTGGTAGCGTAGCCCGACGTCAAGGAAGTGGACGGAAGAAAACAGCAGCATCAGTAGAAATGATTCGAAAAGTAAAGAAGCGACTTGATCGAACCCCGCGCCGCAGTGGCCCAAAAATGGCTTGTGAGCTTTACATATCGCAATATTCCATTCGACAAATATTGAAAAATGAGCTCGAGGTAAAGCCATTGAAATTCCAAAACGTGTAAGAACTTACACCGCAACAGAAAGAAAATAGACTCAAAAGAGCTAAAGAGTTGCTTCCATTGGCCGAAAGTGGTGAACTGCCGAATTTGCATTTCTCCGATGAGAAAACATTCGTCACAGTTGTCCAGCAGTTTGTAAACAAACAAAATGATCGTGTTTACCTGACATATAGGTCGGCTTAAAATGTGCACCTTCGGTTGGCTACCAGAACTCAAGCGCAGGCCATGGTGATGGTGTGGGCCGCCATAACAGCCGATGGTCGCTCTCCTCTCGCATTAATCGGCCGTGGCATCAGAATAAATGCTGAATATTATCGCGAAAATATTCTGGGTACGCCAACATTCAGACCTTGGATATTCCAACAGGACTCAGCACCATCGCACTCAGCACGCGCCACCGAAGAATGGTAACAATCTAAAGTTCCTCTCTGAATATCCAACGCACAATGGCCACCAAAATCTACGGATACCAATACATTGGACTATTGTGTCTGGAGTGTTTTTGAAGGCTATGTTGGCACTAAATAATACCAAAGTGTCGATCACCTCAAGCAGGCGCTTCGCCGGGAATGGGTCAAAATACCGCAGAGCACTGGTGGCGTAGCCCGACGTCAAGGAAGTGGACGAAAGAAAACAGCAACATCAACAGAAATGGTTAGAAAAGGAAAGAAACTTAACCGAAAACCGCGACGCAGTGTCCGAAAAATGGCTCGTGAGCTGAACATTCAAACAAATCAAAACTTAGTCTAAAATTAGATGCTATATTTAAAAATAAAGGCGTTCGATTTTGTTGCTGTTTTTATCGCACCCTGTATATACTTTGTAGGGTCTTAGAAACGGTATGTCAATGTTAATATACCGTCCATAGTATGGTGTAGGGTATAGTAACAACACTATATCTCTCACGCCTTGCTCCTATGTTGACCTACATGGGGATTTTGAAGCCATAAAACTACAAAATTGTCTCTCAAAAAAACCACTCCTTATTGTCCACCTACCCACCAACTGTTATTGTCATGCCATATTTCAAGATGTTAGCACTAGTTATTTCTCCTAAGAGCTGATGAGGCAATCAGTCCCTCATCTTTCCCAATTTAATGTAGATAGAACATTATATTAAATGGAAATGGAAATTTGGTTTTAAATAAATTTGGCATAATCTGGGAACATACACGAATTAAAAAATATTTTTGTATATGAGTAAAAAATTAATATAATTAAAATGTTATAGCACCTGTATGCGATGAACAAAAGGCAATTTTTGTGTACCTCAATTACCTTTCCTAAATAATTAAATGGCTAATTTAAAAAATGTCATATGGATTACTTCTTTTGCTATGCAAACACTCTGCTATTTAAAAAGGTCATTTTACCTTTCACATGATTCAAACAAAGAGGCCAACTCATGTTTCCCATTTCTAAAAATATCAGGAAAGAGCCATCTCATGTTTTTCCTGCCCAAATAAATAATGTCACTCTAAGTCACAAGCTGAGCCGAAATCACTAGGGGTATTCTTAAGGGTACAGAAATTAATTTTTATTATTTAACCCTTAAATAAACATACATACAAAATATAAATAATAAATAAATTTCAAATAAACAAAAATAAATTTCCGAGTCTGCTATTTATTTCTGTTGAGAGTTTTCCGTAAAATAAGTAAATTGGTTTCAGTACTTAAGGAATTGTGGAACTAAAGGTATTATTTTGCAGTAAGTCTCCATTATCAGGGTATTAAATAAAATCTAGTAGCACTTACAACTTAATATTTTTCTCTCTAAGATGGTTGAACAAAGTCTGATTTATTTATATCGCTTTTTTTTTGCAGCTTTTTTATTATTTGCAAAGGGTTAGGGTTAAAAAAACACATAAGAATATGGGCCATTCTAATGCAACTAGTCTCCATGCCAGTTGAACAGTTGATCCCACCCCACTCGTTTGTCTAGGGCACATAAATAAAAATTACGACAAATATAAATGTATGACTTTTGAATTTATCTAAAGAAAAAAAAAATAAAAAAAAAGAATACCAAAAACAAACCTCCTACATTTGTCGTCTCAACTAAATAAGACAAACGGTCTAAAATAAATAAAAATATTGCCAAAATAAATAAAACCAAACAGAATAGAATAGAACTGAAAATACGGGTAAGCTGAAATTTAAAGGCAGCAATATTTACTTGTCCTTTTGTTGTTTTCTTTATGTTTTCGTCCTACTGCCATCATTGTGTCCTTGTGCACTTTTTAAGATTATTTCCTGTTGATTTCGTTTTTGTTTTTTGCACACTCAACTGGTCGAAAAGTGTTTTTGAGGGTGTGTGAAATTTAATATCCCCTTTACAATTTGTGGAGTGTATCAAAAAGGTAGTTTGTCAAGCTATAGAGTGTAGAGCTTAAATTACAAAAACTATAAATTAGTTGTATAGGAAAGAAAAATTGTATTTAATTATTTTTTTTTTTTTTGGAATTTTATTGTATATTTTCATTGATGTTTTTATACCCTCCGCCAAAAAAAGTTAGGAGGGTGTATTAAGTTCGTCATTCCGTCTGTAACTCATCGAAATAATCATTTTAGACCCAACAAAGTATATATATTCTTGATCAGCGTAAAATTCTAAGACGATTTAGCCTTGTCCGTCTGTCCGTCTGTCCGTCTGTTGTAATCACGCTACAGTCTAAACGAATTAAGATAGGAAGCTAAAATTTTGCACAGATCTCTCTATTGTCTGCAGGCAGGTCAAGTTCGAAGATGGGGTATATCGGTCCACGATATCGTATAGCCCCCATATAACGGTACCCCCGATATTCGGTATTTTGATGATGTTAGCCACATTAAAATCAACACAAGGAGTTCCTTGTGGGTACTTTATACCTCCGAAGAGAATTATCTATATAGGTCCATGATATCGTATAACCCAAATATAACGGTACCCCCGATATTTGGTATTTCGATGATTTTATGGAATTGTCTGAAATTCCACAAAAAGTGTCCCTTGTGCGCATTTTACCCCCTCAAGAAGAATTGTCTATATAGGTCCACGATATCGTATATCCTTTATATAACTGTACCCCCCGATATTCGGTATTTTGATGATGTTAGCCACATTTTTCAATGGAATTGTCTTAAAATCCACACAAGTAGTTCCTTGTGAGTACTTTACCCCCTGAGAGAGAATTGTCTACACAGGTCCACGATATCGTATATCCCCCATATAACGGTACTCCCCTATATTCGGTTTTTTGATGATTTTACCCACATTTTTCAACGGAATTGTCTGATAATCCTCACAAGGAGTTCTTTGTGAGTACTTCACTCCCTGAAAGAGAGTTGTCTGTATATGTCCACGATATCGTATACCCCCATATGACGGTACCCCCGATATTCGGTATTTTTATAAATTCACCCATATTTTTTATCGGAATTGTCTGAAAATCCACACAAGGAGTTTCTTGTGGGTACTTTATATCTCGACATAGAGTTCTCTATATAGGTTAACGATATCGTATAGCCCCCATATAACGGTACTCCCCTATATTCGGTATTTTGATGATTTTAGCTATATATTCCAACGGTATTCTCTGAAAATCCAGACAAGGATTTCTTTGTGAGCACTTTAACCCCTGAAAGGTATTTGTCTATATAGGTCCACAATATCGTATATCCCCCATATAACGGTACCTCAATATTCGGGATTTTGATGATTTTAGCCACATTTCCCAATGGAATCATCTGAAAATCCACACAAGGAGTTCCTTGTGAGTACTTTACACCCAGACATAGATTTGTCTATATAGGTCCACAATAGCGTATATCCCCCCATATATAGGCACCTTCCGATATTAGGTATTTTAAAGATTTTAACAGAATTTTCAATGGATTTTATTTTTTTGAATATTTTCTAATTCGTTCCAAATGGTGGAGGGTATTCAAAGTTCGGCCCGGCCGAACTTACTGCTTTTTTACTTGTTTTAACAATAAATTGGCTTCAGATAACAAAGAGAATAAGAAAAAGGAATACTCAATGCACCAAACCAACAATATGCGATATTTGATCTTCATTAAAACAAAAAGTACGATCTTGTCACATGGGTAAAAAGAGTTTTTTTTGTCAAAATATTTATTTTTAAAATATCTTCTGGGGAGAATATCCCAGATAACAAACAAGGGAACTGATGAGGATTGGTGGCTCTTTCTGAAACCTAGGTATTCCCTGCCTTACCCCCTGGTAAACATTACCATCGTTCTCTACTAATAATCAAACATTTTTTTATGAAAACAACAATAATGGGATTAAGCCTGACCATTTTGCAACAACAAAATACTATGGTATCCCGAACAAACATGCCAACACTGTTCTAAATAAATATTTTTTTTTGCCATAGGTTGTAGTATCCAATACGGACTTCAGTTACGAAATTTGAAACAAATCTGGTGAATAATACCGCTAAAATCATCTTAGTACCCATTTTAGGGAGACATCGTTATATGGGGCTATACGAATACGAGAACCTGCATACGCGATTTTGTTATGGGATGAACAATGAATACAAAATTTGAAACAATTAAAAACTGTCGCTAAAATCATCAAAATACAGAATATTAAGAGTAATGCTAGGAACACAATTGGAGCGAACGACGAATTTTTCGCGGCGTATGTTCGTCGTCAAAAATAAAACACATATGTGTATATGGAAGTGCACACAATCACGGCACCGGCGAAAATTTCGTCGGTCGCCGCGAACTCAATTAGCTTTATTTCTATTTCATACGCCGGCGACCGGCGAACAAAACAGCACAAGGTGGCCATACTTGTACGAATTTTATGTGTTTTAGTAAATAAAGTTACTTTTTACTTTAAAATTGTTATGGTCACTCTACTATCTGTTACTCGTATAAAAAAAACATAATTAATTTGTTTATTTATTTGTGTACTTGCGCCTGAGTGAAGATGGATATCAGTGAATTTATAATAGAGAAGATGGACATAAGTGAAATTATAATAGAGAACGTAAAGAATTATGTGTTCTTGTATAATTCATTGTAGTCAACAAATGAGCAAAAAGTAAACAACTTCATAAGCTGTTTTATAATTTCGTCGGTATTGTGTTCCATACGACGAATTTTCGCGGCTCATTTTGTCGCCGCGTAGGGCGAAATTCGTCGTTCGCTCCAATTGTGTTCCTAGCATAATGTTAAATGGGGGGTATAGAAAGACATAGATCTGCACAGACACTTTTTGTCATACGTTGTAGCACTCATTTTGGACTTCAACTACGGAATTTGAAACAATTCCGGTAAAAATTCTGATAAAATCATCAAAATACCGAATATTGGGAGGTAAATACATATGGGGGCTATATGAAAACGTGGACCTATATGGTCCAATTTTCGAGGAGTTGCAAATGTAATAAAAAATTTAATAATATATAGGCGCTCAATTTTTATTCCATGAAAACTATTTGAAAAATAGGAATATGAAAGGAAAACTTTTGTAAAGAAAATACTTTTAATTTCGTATTTTCATGACGAAGATCAGGAAGATTCAATGATACAATTAAAATGTTCATATTCTGCTACTGAGTTAAATGTATATAATTTTATTTATACTAATGTATATTATTTCTTCTTTCTTTACAGGTAAGTTGGATAAATTTTCGTCGAATTTTATTATATTATTATTAAGAAAAGTAATAGGTATGTAAATTATCGATTTGGAAAAAAATTTCTACATCCTCCACTCCATCAGTGACTCCAGTACAAAATGAAATCACATTCCAATTATCTTCAAATTTGTCACATCTCAAGATTATAAGATCTGCTATGAATAACGGATAGAACAGACCGGTCCTTTTGGTACCTCCTCAAAACGGGTCAAAATTTCTAATAAGCACTACATAATAAAACACGAAATGAACATTAGATTATTTTCAAACTTAGCATTTCCTAATTTTTTACCCACACAGGATTTAGTGTGGATATGGGATACATCGGTCTATTCTTCAAGTACTTTCCCCACAAGGGGCCAACAAAAATTAAGTCAACAGTTTCCTGGAAACTTTGCTATAACAAAATTCTTACCAACTAGAGATTTTTAATGATTATTGACCTTTTCAAACATCATGTATTTCAAAATTTCATTCAGTTTTAAAGTATGGCAATATGGTATGGATATGTCAGTCCACCCTCCTCACCCACGAAATATTAAATGTTGAAGTGAAAAAGCAATAGACTGTTTCTGGCACCTCCCACAATCATCATAACAAAAGTCAAAATATATTTCAATAATGGAACATTGGCTGAGGATAAACATCTGTCGGCTGACACTTTTTAAATTGTTTTATCAGCATAAGATGAATTGGATGAATTATCAGATAACTCATATAATATAAATTTTTTTGGCTACCTTAGTTCGAATAAATAACATATCGAATATTATAACAAGTAAAAAAGAAGTAAGTTGGGCCGAACTTCGAATACCCTCTACCATTTGGAACGAATTAGAAAATTTTCAAAAAAATAAAACCCATTGAAAATTCTGTTAAAATCTTTGAAATACCTAATATCGGAAGGTGCCGATATAAGGGGGATATACAATATTGTGGACCAAGTACTCACAAGGAACTCCTGGTGTGGATTTTCAGATAATTCCATTGGGAAATGTGGCTGAAATCATTAAAATACCGAATATCGGGGGGTACCGTTATATGGGGCCTATACGATATCGTCGACCTATATAGATAATTCTCTTTCAAGGGATGAAGTACCCACAAGGAACTCCTGGTGTGGATTTTCAGATAATCCCATTCGGAAATGTGGCTGAAATCATCAAAATACCGAATATCGAGGGGTACCGTAATATGGGGCCTATACGATATCGTCGACCTATATAGATAATTCTCTTCTGAGGAATAAAGTACCCACATGGAACTTCTTGTGTGGATTTTCAGACAACTCCGGTGAAAAATGTGGCTGAAATCATCAATATAACGAATATCGGAGGGTACCGTTATATGGGGGATATACGATATCGTGGACCTATATGTATAACACTCTTTCAGGGAGTAAGGTACTCACAAAGAACTCCTTGTGTAGAATTTCAGACAATTCCGTTGAAAAATGTGGCTAAAATCTTCAAAATACCGAATATCGGGGGGTACCGTTATATGGGGGCTATACGACATCGTCGACCTATACAGATAATTCTCTTCCGAGACATAAGTACCCACATGGAACTCCTTTTGTGGAATTCCAGACAATTCTGGTGAAAAATGTGGCTGAAATCATTAAAATGACGAATATCGGAGGGTACCGTTATATGGGGGATATACGATATCGTGGACCTATATATACAACTCTCTTTCAGGGAGTAAGGTACTCACAAAGAACTCTTTGTGTAGAATTTTAGACAATTCCGTTGAAAAATGTGGGTAAAATCATCAAAATACCGAATATCGGGGGGTACCGTTATATGGGAGCTATACGACGACATCGTGGACCGATATAGCCCATCTTCGAACTTGACCTGCCTGCAGACAAAAAAGAGATCTGTGCAAAATTTTATTATTATTTTATGTATGGTGGAGGGTATAAAAATCGTGGCTTGTCTAAAAAGACGTTATGCTCACAAAATTATGAACTAAATAATGAAAAATGTTGTTGATCAATATTATCCAAACACAAATGTAGAAATTTGAGCGTAAACATTTATCAAACCACTTGTTATTCTATAATGTAGAGTATTAGCTTTGCTGCGAAATACCCCCAGCTTGCAGTAATATAATACCTTAAGAAAATACTGTAAAAGTGCTTTATTTTGTCTATTTTACTTTCGCCAAATAAATAAAACCCCCCCCAAAACAATTTGTTAAAAAAGTAAACAAAATATTTATACCAGCATTTGTTTGTCATTTTACTGCTGTTGCTGCTGCCATTACATCTATTTTTTTTGTTTTTCTTCTGCCTTCTTGGTTTCTCTGTTTACATTCAGCGAAAGAGTGTTTTGTTTGTGTGTCGTTGTAGTAAGTAACAGCCTTGCTGCTGGTATCTCTTATTTCAATGACATTGGCATAGCGGTTGCCAATGTGGTTGTTGGGGGAAAATTGTCAGTTTCAAACAGGTATTTTGTGGTTTCCCATGGCTGCGGGCGCTGTTGACTGCTGGCGAAAAAAAACAACTGAAAAACCAAAACATATTACTGGACACTGTGCTTTTGGCATATTGAAATGCGTGCATACCAATGTCCTTACAAACCATACGCTACGTTCGCACACTCACTCACTTGGTATGGTGCTCTCACTGTATTTTTCTTTCCATTATGAGAGAGGGATGGAGAGAGAGAGTGAGAATCATAATACACAACACACAATTACCGACTGCACAAAACGCTGCTTTATGGACTGACAATGACAGCCAATAAACAATAAAGAACCAAATGACCGGCAATGGACAGACAACGAAGCGAAGCGAAGAGAATGCGAATAACGGACAACTAGGGACTAATTAGCGTCAATATTTTGTGTTTAGTAAAATCTTTTAATTAAGTTTTCTTGTTGGTCGCCAGCGTCGTCAGTGGCTGCATTAAAGTCCAGCGTGACAAAAACAACAATAAAAAGTTAAATCGATTTTTGTTGTATTTGCCTCTTTTTATGATTATGTGCATGCTCTAAAAGATGGTGGGTTATCTTGAATTGTCGTCCGCCGTATCTGTCCAACTCGCTGTTGGTAATGACCTTTACTTGCTGGCATTACCAGATGTCATATTCTCAGCGGGGTCTTTACTTTAATGTTGACATTTTTAGCAAATATTAGCAAAGAAAATGTAGATAGAATATATTTGGGTTCTTTTTTTTCCCGGAGTAAGTGGGCAAGTAAAGTGGGTAATGAAGTAACGAAATAAATTTTGGTAGAACATGTAGTAGGCTTAACATAAAATAATGTCCTTGTAGCAGAGTAATGGGACTAAGCCTGACTATAGTGAAACAACAAAGTAATTAGCCCAAAGTTACCATATGGCTTTGTTGTATCGCAGGTATGACTGGTAAGAACAAAGATATGACTCGTTAAAAATATGATATATGTCGAGGCCATAGTTTTCGTTGGAGATTTGACAAAGTCATCGTTCGATATGAATCCCAACCCAGAAATTATTAACCTGTCCGGAATTTGCAATAATCAGCAGAATGTAGTTTTGTCACAAGTGCAAGCTACACATTTGATCGATCCGTTTTCCTCAAAAAAACCCCTGGCATTGAATGAATTCATAGAAATTTTGAAAATGAAAAACAAGTAAAAAAGCAGATAAGTTCGGTCGGGCCGAACTTTTAATACCCTCCACTTGAAGATTTCAAAAAAAAAAGAAAAAAATCGAAAACTAGCACTTAAATGAAATCCGTCATATGGGGGCTATACGAAGACGTGGAAATTTTTGTCATAGGCTGTAGCACACATTACGAACTTTAAATATGGAATTTGGAATAATTCCGGTAAATAATGTCGCTAAAATCATGAAAATACTGAATATCGGGAGGTACTGTTATATGGGGGCTATACGAAGACGTGACCTGCATAGAAAATTTTCTGTCATAGGCTGTAGTATCCATTAAGAACTTCCAATACCAAATTTGAAACAATTCCGGTGAATAATGTCGCTAAAATCACCAAAAACCGAATACAGAGAGGTAACGTTATAGGGAGCTATACGAAGATCTGGACCTACATGTCATAGGTTGTAGAACCCACTAGGATCTTCCAGTATGAACTTTGAAACGATTCCAGTGAATAATGTTGCTAAAATCATGAAAATACTGAATATCTGGAGTTACCGTTATATGAGGGCTATACGAAGTCTTGGACCTGCCGGACCAACACCATAATTTTTACATTTTTCTTAAATTTTATTGAATGAAAACAAAAAATGTCGGAAATAGCATCAAGTTTAGTTTTTTTCGAATTGGTCAACTTTGGCACGATTCATGGCCTTCAAACGGCCAATGAAACCGTCACACTATGCCTGAATGTTGCTCTGCAGTATTTTGACCCATTCCCGGCGAAGCGCTTGCTTGAGGTGATCGACACTTTGGTATTTTTTAGTGCCAACCTTGCTTTCCAAAATACTCTAGACACAATAGTCCAAGGGATTAGTATCCGGAGATTTTTGTGGCCATTTTGCGTCTGAAATGAGAAATCTCATTTTGTAACCATTCTTGGGTGGCGCGTGCTGAATGCGAAGGTTTGAGGCCAAAATGTTTGCGTGCCCAAGGCTTTAATACACCCTCCAGAATATTTTCGCGATAATATTCGGCATTTATTCAGATGCCACGGTCGATCAATAGGAGAGCAACCATCGGCTGTTATGGCGCCTCAAACCATCACCATGGCCGGTGCTTGAATTCTGGTGACCAATCAAAGGTGCACATTTTCAACTGACCTCTTTGGAAAGTCCAGACGATCATTTTGTTTGTTTACAAACTACTGCATAACGAGTGTTTTCTCGTCGGAGAAACCCAAATAGGGAGGTGCAAAATTTCGATTGTGACCTCAAAAGCAAACAATTGTTCTGTTTTTGGTTCATTTCAACCCCTAAATATTCTGTGATCATATTCCAAGACAATTCTGACTTAACACCACCTCCTTCTAACCGTAACCACGGGCCATAACTAAGACCTGTAGCGTGATAATAAAAAATCAGCACGGACAGGCGGACGGAAGGACACACATAGCTAGATTGACTCAGCTCCAAGATCCATTTGTAACATCATATGTCTTGCCCCTATATTTTTGGTCCAATCAATCTCCCCTAACGTTGTACCCGATATAAAAAACAATTTATGAGACTAACGAAATATTTCATTCAAAATGTCCGCAATTTTTTTTTTAAATCACTCTTGTTGCTTAAAAGAAGACCGATCCGACCGTTTTTAACTACATTGTGCACATTTTTTGAAGTTAATCCGCCCATTTAATTCAAATTGCCAAACGTACAGCTGATTAGGTAGGAATTTGATACGGAAGCCTCTAAACTGAAGAAAATCAGGAGGTACATATTTGACAGTTGTACCAAAAAGTGGACCCGCATTCATTCGCTCTTAAATATTTACTTTAAAAATATCGAATCCAAGCCAATTTAAATTATAAGCTTCTCATTAGGTGTAGTAGTAACAAACACCCTTTACTTCACACTGCCGTGCAATGGTGCGTATGAACGTTGACTGGCCCGACATCACAACCTTATCATTAATCATACGCCCCACTGCAGATGTAACCTAGATGACCTAGATGGTTGGTTGGCTGTCTAAGCAAATAACAGTTTTCAAGGAATTTTGTTGTTCGCAGCTAATGATGGTCACTGCAATCAGCTGTGTCATTTAATCTAGCTTAAGGTAGAAATTCCTGCAGCTAAAAGTTTTCTACGTTTCGAAAAGATGTGTTTCGAAATTAATTGCACAGAAAAATACCCTAAATTTTCCGAGAGCAGCAACAGCAGCATCAAGCCAAAAGTCCTACAACTTTTCAAATGACAACGAAAACATTTCTCATGCATATTTGCCATTCATAGTCAACTCTCAACTCTGATGGAGAAATTAGGAATTTTGCAATTAATTTTAATGGAACTCATTTCGTTTTAATTTGAAACGAACGATTAATGTCACAACACCAAAGATTGTTGGCGTTTAATTTCCCAAACAACAAGAGTGAATTTTATGTTGATGTAAACTTTTTAATTGAAAAATAAGTCCAAAGGCATTAAAACATTTCTTGTCAAATTTGTAGCTGTTGCGATATTAAGCAAGGACTTTGCTGCCAAAAACATAACGAAAACGAAGAAAAACCCGAAATGCTTGTAAACAGTAGCACGCACTCGTTTAACTTAATGACACACTTCGCTAGGAAAACTCAGTCCCCCAGTGCCTCCTCCTTCCCGCCTTCCTTCCATGTGGTGTGTAGTCCGTAATTAATGTTGTTGTTTTTGTATTTTCTTCTGTTTTTTGTTAACTTTTAAGCCGACCAAACGTTTTATGACGTCCCCCCTCTCTCACTCGCTCTCTCTCTCTCTCTCTCTCTCCTTCTTTGTTCTCCACACATTACTCTCGCTGCTAACTACAACCATTTGTTGTGTGGATACTTTTGTTTTGGGATTTTTCGGTTAATGCATGTCGTCGTTCGTAATGGGTTTACCATTCACGCTGTGCCATTAATACGTCAGTGTGAACTGTTTTTGGGATTGAGGGAGAAAGGGGGGAGGTGGGAAAACCCACACAACTAAGTAACGAAGCGCAATATTTAAAACAACAGCAGACAAAAAGTATGATGGAAAGGGATTGGAAGCGGGGCGGGATGGTGTAAAATAAAGTACTTAACCTTCACTTTCACTTGTCATGATGAAAAGAGCGTAAAAAACAACGACGTCGGCAAACTCAAATGCTGAGTAAACACTTTGTCCGTCATCGTCACACAAAAATGTTACTGCTATTTGTTTTGAATTGTTAGTGAAGAATGTGTGTGTGGCTATTCTATTGTGGAATTCTATTGATTAAATGTGGGAAGTGGTAGAGGTTTAACCCACAAAAATACTGCTCCTTAAAACATCTTACAAAAAATTCTATATAGCTTTTTACTTTTGGAATGTGTTTCAAAACAAAAATCTGTCATTTCGAGAGCGCTAGTGTATTAAAGCTTGAAAATACAAAAACATGGGCAAATGGCTAAATAGATCTAATCTGGAGCTTAAATATTAATTATTTTTAAAAAATAAGCTTTAATATTATAGTCCAGTAAATAGAGATATCAGCAAAATTAAGTTTGACAGGATGGGATGAAAAGTCTGCAATCAATTTCAGACTGTTGTCATTTCCAAGCCTCTCGTCCGACAGTTGTTAAAATTATTCCAGTGACAGCTCAATATATTTTTTACAGGCGTACAAAAGCATTTTGGTGTGAACTATCCCGAAAAAAGTTATTCGTGATGGAATTCAAGCGTGATAGTGTGATTTCTTTATATTTGGCTGGAAAACCTCAAGCGGCTATCGTTAGAGCACTCCAGCATTTAAATGTGAATAAATCATCAGCAACATCAGCATCGAAAAGTAAAGAATCGAAAAGTAAAGAAGCGACTTGATTGAAACCGCGTCGCAGTGGCGGCCGAAAATTGGCTCGTGAACTGAACATATCGCAATAGTCCATTCGGCAAATATTGGAAAATGAGCTCGGGGTTAAGTCATTGAAATTCCAAAAAGTGTAAGAACTTACACCGCAACTGAAAGGACAGAAGGAGCTAAAGAGTTGATTCACTTGGCCGAAAGTGGTGAACTGCCGAATTTGGTTTTATCCGATGAGAAAACATTCGTTGTCCAGCAGCTTGTAAACAAACAAAATGATCGTGTTTACTTGCAAAAGAGGTCAGCTGAAAATATGCACCTTCGGTTGGCCACCAGAACTCAAGCGCCGGCCATGGTGATGGTGTGGCCACCATAACAGCCGATGGTGGCGCTCCCCTCATATTTATCGACCGTGACATCAGAATAAATGCCGAATATTATCGCGAAAATATTCTGGAGGGTGTATTAAAGCCTTGGGCATTCAAACAGTTTGGCCGCAGACCTTGGACAGTCCAACAGGACTCAGCGCTATCGCACTCAGAACGCGCTTCCCCAAGAATGGTTACAAAATGAGATTTCTCGCTTAATTTCCAGTACACAATGGCAACCGAAATCTCGAATACCAATCCGTTGGACTATTGTGTCCGGAGTATTTTGGAAAGCAAGGTTGGTACTAAAAAATACCAAAGTGTCGATCACCTGAAACAATCGCTTCGCCGTGAATGGGCCAAAATACCGCAGAGCAACATTCGGGCAGCGTGTTACGTTTCATTGGCTGTTTGAAGGCCATAATTATATTGCCAAAGGTGACAACAACTTATTCCAAAATTTGATGCTATTCCGACATTTAAAAAAATTAAAATTATGGCGTTTGATTTTTTGCAGTTTTTTTACCCAATTTCAACATCCAATTTTCAACATTTGTATTCATCTTAGAGCTAGTGAGCAAATGGAATACATCGATCTACTATTTCTGGTAGCTCACCCTCAAAAGTTAAAAAACTGCAACAATATATATTACAACCATATACTGGGTTGCCCATATTCGACGAATCCATGACCCATTCCAATCGACGAGGCTTGTCCGCAGGCAACATTCTTTGAATTTTATACGGGAACAAATGCAAATCAATGCGAATAATCCGTTGTAAAGTGGACCGAGCCATGCCCATCTGCCGAGAACGGCGTTTTTGGGATGTTCTTGTGGACCTCTCAACACTGGCTCGTATGGCAGCGATATTCTCGGCCGATCGCCTTGGTCGACTTTTATATGGCCTCTTCGGATTAGAAACCCTGTACTGGGCAAAGGAACTACATGATGTTGTTTAAACTTGAACTCGCGAAAATGGGAAATACGGACCTACTCGTTCTTGTCACTTTCACACAAAAGGTCAAATTCTTTGACAGATGGTTTAAAATGGATTTTTGGTACCTTCCTCATAAAAGTTCAAGGATACCATACTTATATTTCATAGAGTCCAAACTTGGTAATTCTTTAAAATATATGTAAGGGAAATATTGTCCAACTGCTACTCTTATCTCCCCTAAAGTTTAAAATATTTGATAATAGCTCTAATAAAACTTTAATAAAATTCAAAAATAGATTGATGTCCTTAAAAATTAAATAAAGTGTTAACAAATAACTTACCTGGATGAAGGACCGGTCAATGGTGAAATTAATGCTGCAAATAAAAAAGAAGTTTTTTAATATGCAAGACCGATAATATGAATTATAATTTTGATCCGGTAAATGTCTCTGATTTTCGTATTATTTTCTGTTCATTCATAATAATACATAATATTTATTTCAAAATAAGTTCATACTGATAATACAGCTAGGACTTCTTAAATATAATTTATATTTAATTTTCGATAATCAAAAAATCCTGAATAATAAAGTTCCCAATGAATCCTTTCAAATGCACATCAGTATTATTTTATTTGTAAATCTTTAATGACCTCCCAAAAACCTCCCCAAAAAATCTTAAACTCATTCTCCTTCTTTTTACATTCCCAATTAAACAAAGAATATTTCGCTGTTAATTTTTATCTTCTTCATAAATCTTAATTGAGTATAATATATATCGTATCGTCATATCCTTCGCCATAACTTTCTCAATTTATTTAAACATAATTTATGTCTGTTGCTAACGTCCATCAAGCGTGTCATGTACAGTTTTATTATAACGCCATTTCAGTCAGTCAGCGAGTCAGTCAGTCCATTCGTTGTTGTTTTTTTTTCTTTTATTTATTAATAATTAATGCCGCAATTTTATAGTTGTGCTGGAAAAAAAAAATAAAGCGTCGTTGTACATGTAATTACGCACAAGCATACATACAAATATTTATTCGAAATACATATATGCATTCCCCGTTCATTCATTGTATTGTGGGAGATCACATATATGTGTGCATGTATGCGTGCATACATTTCATTAAAACAAAAATTGCTACTTATATTAATGACACTGTCTTTTTTTTGTCGGAATGGTATAAAAGTTCGATTTATGATGCATGACGTTAGGAGAGGCAAGTATAGAGGTCAATAATTTTTTGTCCGCATAAATAATTTGTATGTGTATGTATTTAATAAAAGAAAATATGGAAATTATGATTTAAATATATTTCCATTAAAGTTATGTGCGTGGAAATGAATCCACCATCTCGTTACATCCTAATGTATATTACAGAATATATAAACGACATTAACCAACCTCATTATAATATGAATCAATTTTAAACATTGTTTCGGTTGGCATGTTTGAATATCCTCTCTTCCAGGATACTGGTTTGATTGCAAATTAATTTAATTAAAGGCGGCCACCATATCAGTTTCCATTCTGAGCATATCTTTAAAGTTTTTTTCTTTTTTTTTTTCAATGGATGCGTTATTCAACGCATCAATACATTAAATAATGAGACTCGATGGAGGATTTTGGATTTAACAAGTAAAAAAGCTGTAAGTTCGGGCCGGGCCGAACTTTAAATACCCTCCCACCATTCGGAATGAATTTGGAAATTAAAAAAAGTAAAAAATCTGTTAAAATCTTAAAACCAGTAACGAAGTAAATGATACCCTACACCACTATACGTATTTAGTAGAGCTTCCGTAACAAAAAAGCTTATATACGGTATTTAAGTGAAGTAGATCAAACCCAATATGATCCAAATAACATTGCTTTACCGTGCATGATATGACTTCGAAAAACGTTATATTAAAAAAAAATATTGGAGCAATAGAGGATCGAGTTTCAAGGAATGGTAAAATTCGATTGAATATGAAAAAATTAATTAAATGTTGGTAAAATCGGATGATGTATCGAAGCTACAATAAAATTTGATCCGATGTCGATACTATTTGGCAGAGGCGTTTTTGAGCAGTATCTGATGCCTTGTCATTGTTGAGGAGTGCATATTACGCATGTTAGGGACTTTTACACCAAATCGGATGAAACATGTGTATGCGAGCTATAGTTATATATGAATCGATTTAAACCAAATTTGAAGTACTGGTTTCTAGGACGAATTCAGTCGGAATTGCCAAAATTCATTCAATTTGGCCTGGTATTAGCCATAACAATAAATCTGATATCGGCCAAATATAAATATGGGAGTTATACACTAATCTGATCCGATCTAGATTAAATTTGACAAAGGTATTTATACCCTACAACACTATATGTTGGCGGTATTATAAATTTGATTGGGCCAAAAATTATGTAACACCTCGAAATATTGGTTTCCCACAAAAGAAAGTATATATAGATCTTCCTATCTCGCCGAGCTGAGTCCATCTAGCTATGTATGTCCGTCCGACCGTCTGTCCATGTTAATTTGTAATCACTACACAGGTCGCAATCATGTTCCGATCTTCACGAAATTTAGAATGGAGGTGAGGCTAGGTTCAAAATTGAACCCTATTTCTTTTGGAGATGATCGCATAATATTTAGGGGTTGAAATGGACCAAAAACTGAAAAAAATCCAGATTTTGCAGTTGCTCTACAGGTCGCAATAATAGACCAATCAAAGCTGAAGTTTGCATGGGGGTAGAGCTAAGGGCTGGGCATAAGCCTTCCAATTTTGATGGTCATCGGGTAATATTTAGTGGCTGAAATGGGCCACAACATTTGTGTTAAATAAAAGACTAATTTTCCATTAAACCGCGAATATTTTTAATCCCGGCGAAATCACAAATAAACGAACAGGTCAATTGTAATAGATGTATAGGATATATTTAGCGAAATATATACAATGTGTATATAGGACCGCTACTTTTGTGTGAAAAGATATCAGCATTACTTACAGGCGATATCCGAAAAACACAAAAGGCGAACCTTTGGCTTTTTTTATGCTGATTTCGTTGACGAATATAGCCAAATATCGAAGGCAAGCAAATCATGTAGATGAGTCTAAATTTGGAGATATAGAGGGGCCTCTTGCTTTTGGAGATGATCGCAAAAAATTTAGTGGTTCAAAAGAATCAAAAACAGAAAAAAATCCTGATCACACAATTGAAGCCAAGCGACCCTCCTGATAAGAGAGTGTTGGACAGGGAAGAATTCTAGCATTTTGGATGACCATTGGATTATATTTAGCTGTAAAATGGACCACAACAACTAACAGCAAGACGGAGAGCGTAAATATTGGGCAAATATCCCTGGCCAAAATGCTAAGGGTAATATCTGGGCAGTGCTTTGTGACATAGTTTCAAAAGCGAAATCTTCCAAAATGGATTTGGACATAAGGGGGCTTCTAACACAGATTGTAGTGTTGTAGAGTATCACATGGTCGGCCCCTCACGACTGTAGCCTTTGCTTACTGGTTTTGATATCCATATGTTATCTAGTACCAAATTCCATTCTTGTGGAGTGCATAACACGAATATGAGGGACTTTAAACCCCAAATCGTATAAAACATATATATGGGAGCTAGAGCTATATCTGAACCGATTTACACTAAATTTGAAATACTGGTTTTTAGGATTAATTCAGTCGTATTTGTCAAAATTCAGACTATTTGGTCTTATATTAACCATTTGGTGCAAAAAAAAACCTGATATCCGATAAATATATATATGGGAGCTATATCGTGGTCTGATTCGATCCCAATTAAATTTGGCATACGTGTTTTCGAATACTATCGTATGCCCGGTACCAAATATTATTCTTGTGGCGTGCATATTACGCATGTGAGGAACTTAAAACCCCAGATCGGGCAAAACATGTATATGGGAGCTATGACTGTATCTATCCGCTTTTCTCCAAATTGGATGCACTTGCTTCTTGGCTGAATTCGGTCCAATGTGCCAAAATGCAGGTCATTCGGCCGATTTGGTTGAAGAGAGGTATGGGAGCTATATCTAAATTTGAACCGATTCTCACCAATTTCAAAGGGTTCGTCCTTGGGCCATAGAAATATTGTTTGAAAAATTTCATCTCAAGCGGATAATAAACGCGACCTGCATTTTGTCCACAAAAATACATGGACAGACGGATGGGCGGACTGACATGCATAAATCAACTCAGAAAGTAATTCCATGAAGATCCTCAAAAGTACCTATGGGTCTATCTCGCTTCCTTCTCCATGTTACAAACAGAAGCACAAAGACATAATACCCTTACTACTATGTGGCATAGGGTATAAATAGCAAATATGGGGAGATGCTGTTATAATGGGGTCTATACGAAAACCTGAACCAACAAAACAAAGGCAATTTTTGTCATAGGTCATATAACTGCATCGAAATTTGTACAATGAACAATTTTGCTAAAATCATCGAAGTACCGAATCTAGGGAGATACCGTTGGGGTATATGGAGACTTAATACGAAGACCTGGACCTACATAGGCAATTGTAAGTCACAGGCTGTAGTACCCCTTAGGAATTTCAAATACAGAATTTGAAACTATTCCGTTGAATAATGTCGCTACAATAATCAAAATACCGAATATAGGTACAGTTATATGGGGGCGGTGCAAAGACCTGGACCTGCGTAGGCAATGTTTGTCATAGGCTGCAGAACCCTGTACGAATTGCAAATACGAAATATGAAACAAATTCGGTGAATAGTGTCGCTGAAATATTTAAAATACCGGATAGCTGGAGGTACCGATATATGGGGTCTATACGAAGAAATGGACCTGCATAGATAATTTACTGTTATAGACTGTGCACCTTTAAGGACTTTCAAACACAACATATGAAACAATTCCGGTGAATAATTTTGCTAAAATCATCAAAATACCGAATATTGGGTGATATCGGTATATTGGGGCTATACGAAGAACTGGACGTACATTAATATAGACTGTAGTACTCATTAGGAGTTTCAAATACAGAATTTGAAACAATTCCGGTCAAAACTGCAGCAAAAATCATTAAAATACTGAATATAGGAAGGTAGGAAGGGCTATACCTTAACGTGGACCTATATAGCCCATTTTCAATACCAAAAGTCCTGCAGATCAAACACACATTTAAGAACCATTTTATCAACCTACTTCAATTGGTTTGGATGATTGAGGGATTTCCACAGACGGACGGAAGTCGTTAAATCGACATAAAATATATAATTGGTGAGGTCTAAAATGTATATATCGAGGTGTTACAAAAGGAATGATAAACTGTATGTACCCTCCATAGCATAGTGGAGGGACATTACTTTAGATTTTACATTACGATCCAAGATTTCATGTCCAAAAAAAAAAAACGTTAATTCTTAGATTTTTGACATCCTTTTTATAAAGACCATAACTCACATTTTTGAAACTCTTTAGCCTTTAATTTTCCAAAGCCCATTAACTCTCAGAAGGTTTTTCAGAAAATTATTAAGTTTTAAGTTAATCCTTACAAAGTAAGGTGTTGAATAAATTTCCAACGCTTAATGTTTACTTCTCATGCCCAGAAATAAACGACTCAACACCTACTTTATTAAATTCTTCATTCACAAAATACTGGCGGTGGTGGTGGCGGCGATGTATGGTACAATGGTATGTCGTTCATTTGAATAAATATGTCAACAGCCTTTTGACGCGAATCTTTGAAATTTTTTGTTGACACGTTGATGTTTTGTGTGATGATATTCACGCACCAAAGCGGAAGCATCAGCTGGTTGGCATACACGTGTTTAATCCCCATTTTTTCCATTTACTATGTGCAAAAAGTAGCTAAGTCGTTTAAAGGCTTACACAAATACAATGAAGTTTTCCTGGAGTTTTGGTAGAGTGGGATTTTTGAAAATACATAAAAAAGTGATTAGCTTTAAGTAATGAATTTTCAATTTTAATAATGTAAAATTGAAGCTATTTTTTGCAGGGGGAAAAATGAATAAGATAAAACTGGGGTCTTCTATGCCAGGTGCACAAAACCTGAGCGTCCTATCTTCAAGAGAAACTCCTCCAATTCTAATATTAAAAAATAAATTAATTAAAAAGTACCTGTCGGTTTTGCCGAAAGATGTATACCCTCAGCCAATGCACGATAATTTAAAAATATTTTACTTCTGGTAGGTTCCGAAGGAATGGACCAATATTGGCCATTTCGTATCAGACCTAAATAATATACAAATATTGCGACGTGCCAGTTTTGGACTATATTGGTAACTTCCTTTCTGGCAAACTTTGACCCTTTGTGGGGTAGGTACCAAAAGGAATGCTCCGATCATTATAACAGATCTTGTGTTGATAGAAATATTCATATATGACAAGTCTAAATGGAATCGGATGTTAATTTCGAGCTTAATTATGAGCTTAATGGATATTTATATTTCGATCTTTTGAGGGTGAGGTACCAGAAGGAGTGGGCCGATATATTCCATCTTAACACCAGATCTTGGGTTTATACAAATATTGGGATGTGAGAAATTAGGTACAAGAAGGGGTGGACCGATATATTCCATCTTAACGCCAGACTTTGGATTATTAAAAATATTGTGTATTGAGTATTGTATTGAGTTGTAATTATTCAAAATTTTGACCCTTTGTCGGGGAGGTACTTCATGGAGTGGACCGAAATTATCTATTTTTGCACCTTACCTAGAACTGACGCAAGTATTAGGATTTGCAAAGTTGGAGCAAAGGCGGATTATTGCTTCTTTTTCTGTGGGAAGTACCAGAAGGAGTGGACCGATTTATTGCATCTTGGTACTAGACCTTGGGTTAAAAGAAATAATGGAATGTGTAAAATTTGGAGACAATCGGACTCTTACATGACATTTTTAAGAGTTGTAATTATTCAAAAGTTTTAGGATTTGCAAAGATGGAGCAAAGTCGGATTATTGCTTCTTTTTCTGTGCAGTAAATATTTTGTTTGTTTTTTTTTTTTTTTAATTTCGACTTTTTGGGGGGAGGTACCAGAAGGAGTGGAGCGATGTATTCCATCTTGGTACCAGACCTTCTGTGGGGGAGGTACCAGAAGGAGTGAACCGTTATATTCCACCTAAACGCCAGACCTTGGATTAATAAAAATATTGTGATGTGTATAATTTGAAGACGGCAGGACTCCTACATCACATTTTATAAGAGTTGTAATTATTCAAACTTTTGACCAGTTGTGCGGGAGGTACTTCATGGAGTGGACCGATATTGTCCATTTTCGCACCTGACCTAGCACTGACGCAAATATTAGGACTTGCAAAGTTGAGGCAAAATCGGTGTATCCTTTCTCTTTCTGCGCAAAAAATATTTTTTGTGAAAATTTCGACCTTTTGTGGAGGAGGTACCAAAAGGAGGAGATATATTGCCCATCTCGGAACTCGATCTAATTTTGACAAAAATATAACGATGTACCAAGTTTGAACCAAATCGGATACTCCCTTCGAGAGTTAGATGGACGGACATAGCTATATCGACTCCAAATGCCCTGAAACGGATTTGGTCCAAAGAGACCTAGGGTGTAAAACCCTTATTTCGACTAGGCACGTTTTGACCGTATCAAATGATATAGAGGGTATATATACCCTAGCCACATGGCTGAGGGTATAAAATGGAGAAGAATTTCCGCCTTGATGTAGGTTACTTTGTAATGTAAACTTTCAAAACGCCGATACAAATGTCTTCTGTTTGTTAGATCTACTTTCAATCTGCTGGATTTTTCCTAAAACATATTTTGCACAGTGTAATCAAAAATGGAATAATTTTTTTATCGCCCGTTAAAAAAAAAAAAAAAAAAAACAAGCAAAAAGCAGTTAGTTCGGGCGGGCCGAACTTAGAATATCCTCCACCATTTGGTAGGAATTAGGAAATTTTCAAAAAAAAAAAAAAATAAATAAATAAATAAAATCCCATAAAATTCTGTTAAAATCTTTTAAATAACTAATATCGGAAGGTGCCGATACATGGAAAGGATATACAATATTGTGGACCTATATAGACAAATCTATGTCTGGGGGTAAAGTACTCACAAAGAACTCCTTGTGTAGCATTTCGAACAATTCCATTGGAAAATGTGGCTTAAAACGTCAAAATACCGAATATCGGGGGTGCCGTTATAGGGGGGATATACGATATCGTGGACCTATATAGACAATGCTCTTTCAGGGGGCAAAGTACTCACAATGAACCCCTTGTGGAGAATTACAGACAATTCCATTGAAAATGAGGCTAAGATGAAAATACCGAATATTGGGGCGTACCGTTATATGGGGGATATACGATATCGTGGACTTTTATAGAAAATTCTCTGTCGGGGTGTAAAGTGCTCACAAAGAACCCCTTGTGTAGAATTTCAGACAACTCCGTTGAAAAATGTGAAATTCGCCAAAATACCGAATATCGAGGACAGTTCTCTTTCAGTGGGTAAAGTACTCACAAGGAACTCCTTTTGTGGAATTCCTTTGAAAAGTGAGGCTAACATCATCAAAATACCGAATTTTGGGGATACCGTTATATGGGTGCTATACAATATCGTGGACCGATATAATCTATCTTCGAACTTGACTTGCCTGCGGACAAAAGAGAGATCTGTGCAAACATTTAGGTTCCTATCGTAATTCGATTTGACTGTAGAGTGATTACAACAGACGGAAAGACGTACGGCCGGACGCACAGGGCTGAATCGTCTTAGAATTTTACGCTGATCAAGAATATATGTACTTTGTTGGGTCTAAAATGATTATTTCGATGAGGTACAAATGGAATGACGAACTTAATATACCATGCATACTATGTATGGTGAAGGGTATAAAAAGAAAATTAAATTTTTTTATTCCGACAAAAAATGAGGAAATTTGTGAAAATGTCTTTATGTACTCAAAATCTATCGAAATATTACCATGAAAAGCGATATTGCAGCACGGTGTGATATTACCTTTTGAAACCTTTTTATGGTACGAAGTGCCAAAAAGTGATTTTCAAGAGAAATTTTCAAAAAAATATGAAAAAAGTTGACCTTTAGGAGGGAGACTTGCTCCTAGTAACATCGCTATAAAGTTGCTAGCTACATCGTAAATAATCCAATTATATAATGCTATGAAGTCCCAAAAGAGACATACACTCAAACACATATGTATGCACTTCCATACAACATAAATTATATTTGATTAAATGTGACATCCATAACTCTCTGCCATCTCTTCACACCTCCCTCCCTCCCCGTATTATTTTTCAGCGAGTGGAAATATTGTAAATTTAATCCAATATTTGACAAATTCATTTTACATACACTGCGCGACCTAATTTATCCGCGCCAACAAACTGCATCATTGACAAACGGAATAACCTAATAAATATGCATTGGATCGCATGCCGAAGTGCATAAAGCAATCATAAATTTTATATGAGAAGTTCGTGCTTTTTCATACATTTCATTATCCGCAATTTTTATACATACGATGGAGATGCATGTGACATCGATATATGTTCGGGTATGTGTATGAATCTGTCATGTATCCCATACATTTATACAAATGTATATGTCCTCTCGAATACCCTACCTACACCTACACATGTAAAAACGCCAATGCTCCACATCACTGTCTCGCTGTGCCTTTTATAAATCCTGAATATCATGGACTCCAATATCAGTTGACGTGCTGACTCAATGCCGGTTGTACATTTTGCCATTAAAAATGGAACGATATCGTCAATTGACATTTAATTACAAACATATATCAATGTAGTAGAGGAGAAGAAAAAGAAGAAAACGAGAAGTAAAAGAGTGCAAAAAGAGTGCAAAAAATTGCAATGTAAATACTACGAATAATTGATAGATTTTCATTCCCATCTATTTTCTAGTGCCAGGAAAGAAAGACATTGCGTCCTCGACGGCATGGAAAATTTATATTTATGCGCGAGTAAATGAACTAGAATGAGTTGTAAAAATAAAAATAAACAGAAAAAACATAGGTTTGAATTACACATTACACTTGGTGTTGTTACATTTCCTACATTTCTTTTACATCCTGCCATCATTAAAAGGAAGATACTTGAAAGAGTGTGTGTGTGTTTTTTTCTAATTTACTCTGAGAGATGTTATGGAGACCTTGTTTATTGTTTTGTTGGGAGTTCTGCTTTTCTTTATTTATGGTTGGTTTATTAAAAAGATACACTTTAAATTTTAGGTCCCTTATAGTTGTTAAGTTGAAAAATAAATCAGTGCGAGGCATACACTACTAAAAGAGTTATACATTGTTTGTTTAATTTTCAAAATACAGAGTTTAAATATCGAAACCCCACAAAGTATATATATTCTTGATCAGCATAAAATTCTATGTCGATTTAGCGATGTCCGTCCGCCTGTCCGTCTATCCGTCTGTGGAAATCACAGCTTCCGCAAGAAATGAAGTAGTCAGCCTACCATCATTTTATTCAGATGCATGTCTGCAGCACTTTTCGTATTGAAAATGGACAATGTAGGTCCATGACTTCGTATAGCCCCCATACAACGATACCTCCCGATATTCGGCATTTAGGTGATTTAAGCGACATTATTCACCGGAATTGTTACAAATTTGGTATTTGAAGTTCGTAATGGATATTATAGCAAAATTGTCTATGCAGGTCCACTATTTCGTATAGCCCCCATATAATGGTATCTCCCTATATTCGAAATTTTAATGATTTTAGCTACATAGAGAGAGATAAGATGGCTGATCAATTCCGAATTCACATTCACACAGATAAATATTTAGATATACTCTGCTTGAAAAGAATCGGTAGCGTGTTTCGCAAGTTACGAGAGATGGTAGTATAAACAATTATGACCAACCCAGAAGGGGTATGCCGTTATCTATCACAGATCTCGCATTAGTAAAAATATTTGGATGTGTGGAAATTTGAAGAAAAAAGATTTTTAAACCAGAAAGAATCACATGTTTATTTTGCTTTTTATGATTCTTTTAGTTATTTAAATGTTGACCCTTTGTGGGGGAAGTACCAAAAGGAGTGGTAAGGTAAAACTATTGAAATGTGACGAGTTTGAGAGGAATTGAATGTTCATTTCGCGTTGGACGAACTTCATGGCTATTGAAAATGTTGACCCTTTGTGGGGGAGGTACCAGAAGGAATAAATTGATATGTATGCTGCCATCTCACCAGAAATTGTGTTAATAAAAATTTTGAAATGTGTAAAATTTGACAAGAGTGTGGATGGTACTTGATGGAGTGAGACAATATTTCACATTTCCGCACCTGACCCATTACTGATAAAAATATTGAGATTTGCAAAGTTTGCACAGAATTAGATGATCCGATGATGCCCATCTCCGAACTCGATCTATGTTTGAAAATAATATTATGATGGTCCAAGTTTGGACCAAATCGGATACTCCTTTAGAGAGTTATCGTGCTCACCAGCCAGAACGACAGACGGGCGGACGGACACCCCGACATCGACTCCAAATGTCCTGAAATGGTTTTTGTCCAAAGGGACTAAAACCTTTATTGCGATGAGCCATATTTTGGCCATATCTTTAGCCATATGGCTGAGGTTATAATTAGTAAGAAAATCCTATAGTCGGGCGGGTTCGAAAATGTGGTGACCTGCACCACCCTAATTCGCAGTAAAGCTCCTCCTCTGTAAATGTGCACATATGAGTTTTTTGCTCATTTCGTTCTAGAAATAATGCCAAATTGCCATGCAAAGGGATTTCGATCGGTGTTTATCGGAGAGACGAGGTCATATAAAAATTTATGACAATTGTCCTAACTCTTGTTCTAATGGGTATTTATAATAACATTTGAAAATATGTTTACTTATGTTATTTCTCCCATGTCTGATATCAGTCAACGAAATCAGTATCAGTGTAAAGATCAGAAGTGTCATATGCATGTACAGGGTGAGATAACCAGAAAAAAAAACTGCAACAAAGTCAAAAGCCATGATTTTTAAATTTTTTAAAATTTTAAAAAAATGTCGGAAATAGCATCAAATTTTAGAATAACTTTAGATTTGTTCGAATTGGTCACCATTGGCACGAATTATGGATTTCAAATGGCCAATGAAACCGCCACACGCTGCCCGAATGTTGCCCTGCGTTAATTTGGGCCATTCCGACACTTTGGTATATTTTAGTTCCAGATACAATAGTCCAACGGATTGGTACCCGGAGATTTGGGTGGTCATTGTGCGCCACAAATGAAGCAAGGAACTTCATTTTATAAACATTCTTGAGTGGCGCGTGCTGAGTGCGATGATGCTGCTAGTCCTGCTAGAATGTCGAAGGTCTGCGGTCAAAATGTTTGCATGCCCAAGGCTTTCATACACCCTCCAGAATATTTTCGCGATAATATTCGGCATTTATTCTGATGCCACGGTCGATAAATGCGAGCGAAGAGCGACTATCGGCAGGCATTTAAATTCTGGTGGCCAACCGAAGGTGCACATTTTCAGCTGACCTCTTTGGCAAGTAAACACGATCATTTTGTTTGTTTGACAAGTGCTGAAGAACGAATTTTTTCTCATCAGAGGAAACCAAATTCGGCAGTTCACCACTCTCGGCCAAGCGAAGCAACTCTTTTGCTCTTTTGAGTCTTTTTTCTTTCTGCTACGGTGATAGTTCTTGCACTTTTTGGAATTTCAATGGCTTTATCCCGAGTTCATTTTTCATTATTTGCCGAATGGAATATTGCGATATGTTTAGCTCACGAGCCATTTTTCGGCCACTGCGACGCGGGTTTCGATCAAATCGCTTCTTTACTTTTGGAACAATTTCTCCGGATGTTGCTGTTTTCTTCCGTCCACTTCCTTGACATCGGGCTACGCTACCAGTATCACGGTAACGAGCGATTTATTCACATTTAAATGCTGGAGTGCTCTAACGATTTTCCAGCCAAATATAAAGAAATCACACTATCACGCTTGGATTCCATCACGAATAACTTTTTGTCTTGAAAATTCTCACCAAAAAGCTTTTGTACGCTTGTAAACAATAGAAGTAGCTTTCACTGGAATAATTTTAACAGTTGGACGAGTGGCTTAGAAATGACAGCTGTCAGAATTTAGTTGCAGTTTTTTCATCTCACCCGGTATAAAAAAATTTTGTTACCTGAGCTCTACTAAATACGCATAGTGGTTTCCTTAATGCGTAAACTTAAAATTTGTGATATTTCCTCTGAAGCCAATTACGGCAATTTACTTTTGTACATTTTTAGAGATCCGAGCTTTTTGGAAAAATTTAGCTCCAGATCTATAAAGGATTATTTGAAAGGAGGGTCTGCAAATTATGGTGTTGTGGGATATCACCTATGCTTACTTATTCTAAAGTGTATTTTTTATGGAATAGAAGAGTACTGATACATCCCCTCCTGTTCAATATTAACTCAATTTATTTTCCAATTGGTTAAGTATGAGTCTCTTGTGTTCAATGTCCTATGTGAATTGGATGTTTAAAACTTTATTTTCATTTTAAAATTTTTAAATTCTCAAACAAAATGCTTTAGACACTTGTATAAAATAGACCTCTTGCAATTCCTTCTCTTTATTTTTTTATTCAACCTGTTGTCGATTGAAAACTGCTATTAATTGCTAAGAGGGTACGTTGTCTCATAATACTTCAGCCACAACAAAGTCACCCTATAAATTTACTAAATAAGTAATCCCCATTCATCTCCCCTCCTTTGGTGGAAGTAATTCAGTTATACACAATCGATTTAACGCATAAGCTAAGGAAAACAACTACACAAAAACCCTTGTCTGCTGCACTTGAATGCCGAAAGTTCAACAGGCAATGACGACAAGGCATGCGACGTCATTCGTTCTTTCGTTCATTTCGTAGATATCAACTGTCAATTGGATGCTTGTGCGAATATTTGGTTTAATAATTTACTAAATACCATCACAATTGTGAGCATGTAAACGAACCTTTCAGTTTACGGATACTCACATGTAAACGTGGGTGTGTGTGTGCGCGCGTGATGAGAGGTATACATTTCGTGGTACACGAAGTTAGTCCCTTATGCCTAGTAATCTATGGCGGGCAGAAAGAAACCTGATCCGTATAACCTTCACCTGTACACAACAACCTCTTAAATGATTCTATTCTGATGCCCCACACACACACAGGGAAGCAAACACGCATGGTGGGTGAATACCATGACTGGGTGCGCAGTCTGCAATGTTTATAAACTTGGTGCGGCTGTATTTGTGTCAACGACTTTGTCAACAGTGTTTGTTTATTCCCTGCTACAATGCTCACCTTCTTCTGCTTCTTCTTCCTTTTACTTGATGCATACAATCCGTTTGCGTAGTAACCCAGTGGCAGTAAGGCATGTTACCCTCTGAGCCGAGTTAAGAGTTTTTAAAGCTGCTAGCAAGCATGTATGCATACATGCATTAATGTTTGTAGTGTATGTGAGTGAGTGTGTGTGTGTGTACATATATACACTTCTTAACTTTGCGATTGTGGCAGTAAGTCAGTGGGTTTATGCAGCAAAATTTCAACTCGATGTGAATGTATGGAGATCTGTGTGTTGGTCGGTCATGTGATGTGTGGCATAAAGCATAGCTATTTTAAGCCACCATCTCACTTGTACAGCTCGAAGGCAGCATTAAAAGTTAAACAAATGTCCTGAAATAGCAATGGTGAAATGTTTCGTTTCACTTTATGGGTGCAATGGGGTGGAGAGGAATTGAAAAATATAAAAGAAAATTATTTTTAATTATTTGGCAATAATTTTGGAATATTTACCAATAAAAATTATTTAATCCATGATTTTTAAATTTTCTTAAGATTGAGAAATTTTCACCTGCTCGTCCATCCACCCTAACGTACACAAATGTATGCACGTGCTGATGAACATTTTAGTTGCACATGCATTTTCGTGTACATTGTTCCAAGACCTCCACCATGTAATACTGTTGATTGTTATCCTATTTTAAGGATGGCTTTAGCTTTGTGTATTCTAAGCAGTGGTGGCAGTACTTAGTCTAATGTTTCGTTTTACAGGAAAAAAATAGTTGACAAGTGAAATTGTAAAACTGCTAAGCATCTGAGCTTTGCTAGCTTTGTGTCATTTAGTCATGTTCGAATTAAAATTATTTTAAAGTACATATCTTGTATACAATGTGATACCGTGCTTGGCAAGCAAATATGGGATGATATAATGATTGGTTAATTTTTATACCCTACAACACTATGTGTTGAGGGTATTATAAGTTTGATTGGGCCAAAAATTATGTAACACCTCGAATCAGTGGTCTCCGACATGGGAAACTATATATGGATCTTCCTATCTCGCCGAGCTGAGTCGATCTAGCTATATAGCCGTCCGTCCGTGTATCCATGTTAATATGTAATCACTCTACAGGTCGCAATTCTAACGAAATTTAGCATAAAGGTGGGGCTGGGGGTTCAAATGAACCAAACACAGAAAAAATCCTGATTTTGCTTTTGCTCTACAGGCCACACTTATAAACCAATCGACGCGGAAATTAGCATGGAGTTTGAGTTTAGTGCTGGGCGGCCATCAGACATATTTAATGTCCATCAAGATAAATATAAATTTAATTAGCAAAGACATAAACTAAGGCGATTTTTTTCTAGGGTTCACAAAGAACTAATTTGTGAGAGAGATATAGAGAGAGAGAGGGAGAGCTTTCTCTCCCTCACTAAACTCAAAGAAAGGATAGTAAACCAGAGTAAAATTAAAGGTAAATTAAGTTATTATTATTTTTGATGACATTCTAAAACTGTCCGTAAAAATTTCCAATTTACGATGAAATCGCAAAATATATGCATAATTAAAATTTACGTTAAAAAAGTTTAAACCCCTTAACTCTACATTTAAACCCAAAAAAATGTTTAAAAATGCAGCGGGGTTAAGGTTATGCACAAATTAAATGTCTCGAGGAGTATTTTCCGAATAAATGGACCTTATATGCAAAATGAATTTCAGACTTAGGAATTTTTCGAATTTACTGAAGAATAATCGCTGAAATTGAGGGAAATTGCAGATAAAAGGGTCTACAGAACAGAAACTAAGAATGAAACGGTGTCGAGGCCTAAGAAAGAATTTCAGACTTACGATTTTTTTTTTAATTTTCTGAAGAATTGTCGCTCAATTGTAGGGAAATTCGAGATGAAAGGGTCCACAAAACATAAACTCAGAATGAAGCGGTGTCGAGGCTAAAATATTTAGATATTATATTAAAAAAAATATCTGGACGGACATAAATATATAGCGGGTACATTGTAAAAAAAATCGAAAATTTACACTAAACCGCGATTATTTTTTTAAACCCGGCGAAATCACAAATACACTAAAATGTTACTTCTGACGATAATAACTAAGATATAAAAGCTGCAATAAAGTCAAACGCCATAATTTTGACATTTTGTTTTTAAACTTTATTGAATGAAAGCAAAAAATATTGGAACTAGCATCAACTTTTAGAATAAGTATAGATTTGTTCGAATTGCTAACCTTTGGCATGAATTATGGCCTTCAAATGGTCAATGAAACCGTCACACGCTGCCCGAACGTTGCTCTGCGGTATTTTCGGCCATTCATGGTGAAGCGCTTGGTTGAGGTGATCGACACTTTGGTATTATTTAGTGCCAACCTTGCTTTCCAAAATACTCCAGACACAATAGTCAAACGGATTGGAACCCGGAGATTTTTGTGGTCATTGCGCGCTGGAAATGAATCGAGAAACCTCCTTTTGTAACCATTCTTGGGAAACCGTCACACTGTCAAACTACTCCGGTGAACAATGTCGCCAAAATCATCATCAAATATAGAATATCCGGAGGTACCGTTAAATGGGGGCTACATGAAACAATTTTCTGTCACAGGCTGTAGTATCCATAACGAACTTCAATTCACAATTCCGGTGAATAATGTCGCTAAAATCATCAATATACCGAATATCGGGAGGTACCGTTATATGGGTTTATATGAAAACGTGACCTACATGGCCCATTTACTAACTTAACCTGCCTACTGGCAAAGTAAACATGTGTGCAAAATTTTAGCCTTCTGTCTCAATTCGTTCGAAAGGTAGCGTGATTACTACAGACAGACGGACATCGGTATGTCGACTTAGAATGTTACGCTGCTCAAGAATATATATACTTTGTTGGGTCTGACATGAGTATTTCAAGGAGTTACAAACGGAATGACAAAGTTAATATACCCTCCATAGTATGGTGGAGGGTATAAAAATTCCGGTGAATTATCCGTTATATGGAGGCTATACGAAGACATGGACCTGTACCCATTGCGAACCTTCATTACGAAATTTGAAGTAATTCCGGTGTATACTGTCGCTGAAATCAGCGAATTACCGAATATAGGAAGGGCTATACGCAGACCTAGACCTACATATGGAATTATCTGTCACATGCTGTAGTACCCGTTACGAACTGCAAATACGAAATTTGAAACAATTCTGGTAAATAATATCGTTAAAATCATTAAAATACCGAACATAGGGAGATACAAAAGTTTTGCAAACCAAACACACATCTATGTACAATTTTGACAACCTACTTCAATTCGTTGCTACGCTAGAGCGATTTCCATAGATGGGCGGACATCGTCAAATCTACATAAAATTTTATTCAGATCACGAATATATATTCTTTATAGGGTCTGTGTAGGTTTTCGATGTGTTACAAACAAACTTAATATAACCTACATATTATGATGGAGGGTATAAAAACATGTATAATTAATCAATGGATAATAAAATATGTGTCGGAAATTATGTCATGAAATATTGAAATATTTTTTTAAAAATATATCCTTTCCGCCCCCAACGTTTGCCATCCCCGCCGGAATTCTACTCTTTACATTGTCATTATTTACACCGAAATGTTAAAATTACTATTTACGCATTGCATGCACATTTAACTTTGTATTTTGGCTTTTGTCGTTGGCAAACAGAAAAAACTATCTTTTGTTTATATTTATCTTTGACTGCTGTTTAAAGTGTTTGTTCAAAATGTACAAAAGGGTAGCTAGTTAGCTATCTCTATCTTTCACACGAGTACATTACATTTGAGTTAAAAGCTTAGAAAAAAAGTTCACTATAACAAAGGAATATGAAATTGCCATTTGCCAAAGAGACCCCGGCATACAGAGACAAAAGTCAAAAAAGGCAACCTTTTGCGAAAAGTACGTATTTTCAAAAGTGTGCTTTTTTAACTTTTAAATCCCCTTATGGACATACATGCATACATATATGTTTGTATGTAGGTATGTGTGTATGGATGCTTTAAATGAAGTTAATTTTATCAACAAACAAAGGCATGAGAAACTCCAAGAAAGATTACATATGGTTGGCTAAGTTAAACTCCTAATGTTGGAATAAATATTAGAGACCTTAGTGGGACATTAAAATGCAAAAAAAAAAAAGAACGACAACGACTTACTTCCACATGTGTTTCTATAGAATACAATGTTTAAGTGTGTGTGCGTGTGTGTGTGTGTGTGTAAAAGTTGGCCTGGGTGTAGGATAACCATCAGTGGATTTCACTCAATGTGCATTTTATATTTCCATCATGTAACATTTAACTGTAATTGCCTCTAAAGCCTGACCATTTAGGGCGAAAACCACTAACAATAATCCCAGTACAGCCCAGTGCAATAAAAAGGCTAAGAAAGGAAGGAGAGCAAGAACAAAAAAAAAAAAAAAAACAAGAAAAAAAACTGTAAATTCGGTCGGGCCGAACTTTGAATACCCTCCACCATGTGGAACAAATTTTGTAATTTTCCAAAAAAAAAAAAAAAAAAAAATCCGTTTAAAATTCTGTTCAAATCTTAAAAATACTGAATGTAGTCGTATATTAGGGTCTATACGAGGACGTGGACCTGCATAGGCAACTTTTGTCATAAACTATTACAATATTCAAATGCGAAACTTGAAAAAGTTAAAAAGCAGGAAGTTCGGCCGGGCCAAACTTTGAATACCCTCCACCATTTGGAACGAATTTGGAAATTTAAAAAAAATAAAATCCTTAAAAAATTCTGTTAAATTTTAAAAATACCGAATATTGCCGTTATATTGGGGTCTATACGACGTGGACCTACATAAGCATTGTTTGCCATTAGCCATTACCATATTCAAATTCGAAACTTGAAATAAACGGTGAATAATGTAGCTAAAATCATCAAAATATTGTATATGGGGAGGTACCATTATATCGGAACTGTGCGAAGACCTGGACCAGCATAGACAATTTTCTGTCACAGACTGTAGTTCCCATTACGAACTCTAAATACGTAATTTGAAACAATTCCGGTGAATAATGTCGCTAAAATCATTAAAATACCGAATATCAGGAGGTACCGTTATATCGGAGCTATACAAAGACGTGGACCTGCACAGAAAAATGTCTGTCTTAGGCTGAAATATCTATTACGAACTTTAAATACCAAATTTGAAAGATCATCAAAATACCGAATATCGAGAGGTACCCTTATATGTGGGCTGTACGAAGACTTGGACCTGCACAGACAAATGTCTGTCTTAGGCTGAAGTATCCATTACGAACTTCAAATACCAAATTTAAAACAATTCCCGTGAATAATGTCGTTAAAATCATCAAAATACCGAATATCGGGAGGTACCCTTATATGGGGGCTATACGTAGACGTGTACCTGCACAGACAAAAGTCTGTCTTAGGCTGAAGTATCCATTACGAACTTCAAATACCATATTTGAAACAATTCCGGAGAGTCATGTCGCTAAAATAATCAAAATACCGAATATCGGGAGGTACCCTTATATGGTGGCTATACGAAGAGGTGGACCTGCGCAGACAAATGTCTTAGGCTGAAGTATCCATTACGAACTTCAAATACCAAATTTGAATCATCAAAATACCGAATATCGGGAGGTACCCTTATATGGGGGCTATACGAAGACGTCGACCTGCGCAGAAAAATGTCTGTCTTAGGCTGAAGTATCCATTACGAACTTCAAATACCAAATTTGAAACAATTCCGGTGAATAATGTTGCTAAAATCATAAAAATACCGAATATCGGGAGGTACCCTTATATGGTGGCTATACGAAGAGGTGGACCTGCGCAGACAAATGTCTTAGGCTGAAGTATCCATTACGAACTTCAAATACCAAATTTGAATCATCAAAATACCGAATATCAGGAGGTACCGTTATATGGGGGCTATACCAAAACGTGGACCTACATGGTCCATTTTCAATACCAAAAGTCCTGCATATATAATACACATTTAAGTAAATTTTTATCAACTTACTTCATTTCGTTCGGAAGTAAGAGTGATTTCCACAGATGACAGACGGACGGACATCGATAAAACGACGTAGAATTTTATGCTGATCAAGAATATTTACACTTTGTGGGGTCTAAAATGTATATTTCAATGATCTACACACGGAATGAAACATTAATTATACCCTCCATACTGTGGTGGAGGGTATAAAAAACAGAAGAATAACTTATTCACACATCCATGCACACACATAAACACACACTCACACATTCATATGAAATTCAACTGACTTTGCCATTTACCAACATCTCCACCTAGGCGTTACCCAAAGATGTCGACAACAACACTGAAGATGATGTTCTTGTTGTTTAGGATAATAACGACTACGATGATGAGGATGCGGCGGATGGTTCAGCAGCCCATTTCACCTTCTGCCGTCACTGGGCTTTGTGAGTGCCTGTGTGTTGAATACCCTCCTTGAAAATGCCTTTAAGGGAAGTTTTTGTTTTCTCCAAATTGCGAAATTTTAAATGTATGCCAGTTGTTGTTGTTCTTCTTCTTCTTGTTGTGATGGTGATATAGAAATACTGGCCCCGCTTTTCGTTCCAGGCCATATGACGATGAGACCAACAACCACATAGTTTCTTCGTTCTCTTTTGTTTTTATTTTTTTTTTTTTTCTTCTCTTCGTTGGACGTTTAAAGGGCGTTCAAACGAGAAAAAAGGGATATAAACCTTTGCACTTTGCAGTAATGAATGTTGAAAAGCCCTAGAAGGAATGAAAAGTCATTGTGACATTACTAAACAGTCACTAAACAGCCGGCTAAATGTATGTTTGATTTTCATAGACAGTGGAGTTTCGGGGCAAAGTGATGTGGAAGTGCCAAGTGTGGTTTGGAGATTTTATCTTTAGGGGGTAGAATAGGGTATAAAGGACCAAATTATTTTTCTGCAAGAAGAAAGATTTTTTTTAAAATTTGCTAGTATTTGGAGAGTACAAAAACATATATGTATCTTACGGGTAAAGGTAGATATAACATTAGGAGAATATTATCGTCGAATAGATATCCATTATTTGTGGAATTTTAAACCTCTTTTTCAATAAACTCCTGCCAAAAACGTATATAGTTTAGGAACTATAGTTTAGGAACTTTTTAAAAACTGCTGACTTAAGTTAAAACTAATTTTCAAAGGATCAAAAATCGTAAATTTTCACGGAGGTGTTGATAAAAATTTGTAGCATAAAAGAATTTAAAAATGGGAATTTTTTCAAAGACCTCTTCCGAAAGTGATGAAACTTCCTGACCAACATTCCTGGATATTTTTAAAACATTTTTAAAGGAACTCCTAAATTAAGTTAAATCTTATTCTGTAAGGACATTCTGAACAAAATTCGCAAATTTTTAAAAATTCAAATTGAAATTCAATTGAACAAAGAAATTCGTGGGTTTTTAAGACATTTTTAGCAACTTTTTATCCAAATTCATGGATTTAAAAAAAAATCAATGACCTTTATACCAAAAAGTGTGTTCATATGAGTTTTTATAAAAGAAACTCCTAGTATAATATATTAGAATTTAAAGGTCATTTGTTGGAGGACCTCCTGACCAATAATCGTGGATTCAAAGGTCAGAATGTGGTGGAATTCCCTAACCAAAATTCGTGGATATTTTGAAAATTTTTTAAAGGAACCCCTGACATAATTCCTAATCTAAAACTAATTCTTCAAGGACATTCTGACTACAATTCGTAAATTTTGGAAAAAAATTAGGACATGTTGATAAAAAATCGTGGGCGTAATCAAAATCTAAAACTCGTGAGTTTTCGAGGACCTCTTGAGAAAAGTTCGTGAATTATTAAAATATGTTTTTAATCACCGGCTCATCACACACCGGCAGATCAAAATTTTTGTTGATAAGAACATTTATCCAAAGACCTTTTAGCTTAATTTGGAAGAATTTTAAAAACATTTTGTCGAAGATCTCCTAACCAAAATTCATGGAATTAAAAATTCGAAATTGGTGGTATTTTTAAACAGTTTTAGGACTTGCTGTTAAAAATGTTGCTTTTTAATCAATATTAATTAAGATAATTGTTTGAGAACCTTTTGACAAAATGTTGTGGATCTTTTAGAAATAAATAACAAGATTAAAAAAAAAAACGTTTTTTTGTGTTTTTTTAAGGATCTTACTAACTTTGCAAAAATTCGTTAAGATTTTTTATGACCTTAATCTTATAATTATTGTTTTTCTAAAAACATTTAAAATATTTTCAAGCTAAAAATTTGGTTCTGAATTGCTTCAAGAACTTCCTGACCAAAAGAAGGTAGACTTCAATGATAAATTTTCCACATTTTCTGCTACCTAACCCAGAAACATTCAAAACTCAACTATCAAAGTCTTCGTTTTTTCCAATTGTGTTTACTTTTAACCCCGATTTTAAGGACTTTCTGGAATATAGAGTATACAGGGTGAGATGAAAAAACTGCAACCAACTTCAGACTGCTGTCATTTCCAAGCCACTCGTTCGACAGCCGTTAAAATTATTCCAGTGACAGCCCATTATATTACATTACAAGCGTACAAAAGCATTTTGGTGAGAATTTTCCAGAAAAAAAGTTATTCGTGATGGAATTTAAGCGTGATAGTGTGATTTCTTTATATTTGGCTGGAAAACCACAAGTGGCTATCGTTAGAGAACTCCAGCATTTAAATGTGAATAAATTTTTGTGTCTCGTACTATCGATCGTTACCGTGATACTGGTAGCGTAGCCCGACGTCAAGGAAGTGGACGGAAGGAAACAGCAACATCAGCAGAAATGGGTCGAAAAGTAAAGAAGCGACTTGATCGAAATCCGCGTCGCAGTGGCCAAAAAATGGCTCGTGAGCTGAACTTATCGCAATATTCCATTCGGCAAATATTGAAAAATGAGTTCGTGGTAAAGTCATTGAAATTCAAAAAATGGGAAAAAACTTACACAGCAACAGAAATAAAATAGATTCAAAAGAGCTTAAGAGTTGCTTCGCTTGGCCAAAAGTTTTGAACCGCCGAATTTGGTTTTCTTTGATGATAAAACATTCGTTGCCTTGCCCAGCAGTTTGTAAACATACAAAATTAACGTGTTTACTAGCCAAAGAGGTCAGCTGAAAATGTTCATGGCCTTGGTAATGGTGTGGGCCGCCATAACAGCCGGTGGTCGCTCTCCGTTCGTAGTAATCGACCGTGGCATCAGAATAAATGCCGAATATTATCGCAAAAATATTCTGGAGGGTGTATTAAAGCCTTGGGCACGCAAACATTTGGGCCTCAGACCTTGGACATTCCAACAGGACTCAGCACCATCGCACTCAGCACGCGCCACCCAAGAATGGTTACAAAATGAGGTTTCTCGCTTCATTTCCTGCGCACAATGGCCACCAAAATCTCCGTATACCAAGCCGTTGGAATATTGTGTCTGGAGTATTTTGGAAAGCAAGGTTGACACTAAAAATACCAAAGTGTCGATCACCTCAAGCAAGCGCTTCGCCGGTAATGAGCCAAAATACCGCAGAGCAATATTCGAGCAGCGTGTGATAGTTTCGTTGGCCGTTTGAAGGCCATAATTCATGTCAAAAGCCAGCAATTCGAATAAATGTAAACTTATTCTAAAATTTGATGCTATTTCCGTTTTTTTTTTTTTTTGCTTTCATTCAATAAATTTAAGAAAATGTAAAAATTGTGGCAGTTTTGTTCAGTTTTTTTTTTTTATCTTACCCTGTAGTTTCATAAAATGCAATGAAACCACGGTGCGAAAATTCCTATTTGTATACACTTCACACGCCAAATATTTAAGGTATGTGTTTAGTTAGTGTCCTTATTTTCCGACAACACAAATGGGCATTTGTAAAATGGGGAGTTCTTTTGCAAAGAATGAATGTGCCATTACACCATTACGGAATGTCAACGAAACATTCCTTAAGCCGTTAGGTAGTACATACGTAACCGGATATGAGGAATTTGTAAAATTTAAAGAATTTTTATTGTCCGTTACGTATAGCAGTGGCTCGACACAGATGTGATAGAAATGGAACAGTTGAATACCATTTTGAAGAGCCCCTTTTCTTTGCAAAGGAAAAAAAGGTGAAACAAGTTACACCTGCTAAAGAGTAATACAAAAAATGAAAGAAGGAAAAAAATGCGAATTTATTTTATGAAATATTTTTTTCGGCTGTGTGTTTCGCCAAAGAATAACAATTTGAGGGCACCAAAGGTATCACCACACACCTTTAAAATTTCAAATGTATCTCTTGATGCTGGTTGGTGTCGGCTAATGGCCAAAACTGTCACACAACAGCACAACCGTTTTGAAAAACAACAATGACACAAAAGGTTGCGGACATAAAGTCATCTCGCCAAATTACAATGTCACCCACGCACACAAACACACACACACACACACAAAGAGAGACACAAATAAATAGCAAAATAATTACCATCCGCACACTTGGCAAGGCGATGTCCTTCATTGTCATAAGAAGCTTATGGCTGGCTTTAACGTTGATAATGTTTTGCTTTTTAACATCCCTGATATTTAGTGTCATTAAATTTTACACTTTAATACCGCGGGATCATTGATATGATAAAGACACAACGTTGTCAGTCAACCCCATGCCGCCAGCACACCACTAGGGGCCAGCTATTAAATTCTATACATTGTTTTTTTTATCTCTTCTCATCTTTTGCCTTTCCTCTTTCTCATTTTAGGTAAGTGCAAATATTTAAAACAATGGAATTAATTAAAACATTAAAGGATTTGCGTAAGTTTTCTGTTCTGCTACTTTTTTATATATTTTAATTAAGACGTGTCAAAACGTGTGAAATTTCAAATATTTCATAGCGGGCCATGTATGATAATGAAATTGTTTGCGGTTTTTTTTGGGTGGGAATTAAGTCATTATTATTTTTTTTATGAAATAGGGGTGTCTTGAGAATGGGTTCTAAAAGAAAGTGGGCGCAGCTTGAAGTGCTGCAGGAAAATTAATTTGATATTTTATTGGATTATTAGGGAAATATTAAACCTAACAAAGCATGAATAAAACCGGGGATGTTTAATTAAAAAAAAATATTCTAAATGATTTATGTTTTTGAATTTTAATTGAAAGAAAAAATGGAAGGCTCCGTTCTTATCAAATTGCAAGAAAAAGGTATTCAATACTTGCCAGATATAAATAGGAAAGGCAATTCTTAGAAGCTCGAAAACTTAAATTATTAATTTTCGTATATAATAAAGGTAAGGCAATTGGAAATAATGAACCAGTCTTTTTGAAGAGTAAACAAGTAAATAGGGGCGCTTACGGTTCGATTTTCTTCGCCAAAACTCCGCATATTTTTTATTTTCAAAAAAAAAAAAAAAACGTAGTTTTTAGAAATTTCCGAAGAGAGTTATCGCCATTTGAAGAATATTGTTAGTAATAGTTCATACTTCTTAATAAGACAGATAAGATTGATATCCTTAAGAACTGGTTCAAAAAATTTCTGTTCAATTGGCATGATGCCATGTTTAGTTTAATTTCAATTTTAATGCAAGTAATATTTTTTTTCATTAATAGACAGATAAGAGTGTACTAACACAAGGTCTGCTGATGGGAGATCTTGGTCCACTCCAGTGGTACCTCCGCTCACAAAGGAGTTACAACTTTTGAATAGCGAAATCGCTCATAAAATTTGAAATAAGCATCCGATTCCCCTTAAATATTACTAATCTTGATATGCTTATCTACGCAAAAGTTAGTGTGAAGATGGTATATTTCAGACCACCCGCAAAGGATCATAATTTTCAATACTTATTTCTTTCATTACCTTTGAAATAATCAGCGCTGCTTTTCAAACTTAATATTTCTCTCTCAGGGATCTGTTGTGAAAATGGAATTTATGGGTCCACTCCTTCTGTTTTTTGTATATTTACGTATATTTTCGTACTTTGAATACCCTCCACCATTTGGAATATCTCCACCATTTGGAATATCGAATATCGGGAGGTACCGTTACATGGGGGCTATACGAAGACGTTGATCTGCACGGACAATTTTCTGTCATGGGTTGCAGTATCCATTACGAAGATCAAATACCAAATTTGAAACATTTCCGGTGAATAACGTCGCTTAAATCACCAAAATACCGAAAATAGGGAGGTACCATTATTGAAAATTGAAATTGATGATTTTAGCGACATTCTGCACCGGAATTGTTTCAAATTTGGCATTTGAAAATCGTAAGGGATACTATAGCCCTTAACAGAAATGTGTAAGTGCAGGTCCACTTTTTGGTATAGTCCCCATATAAAAGTAACTCCCGATATTCGGTGGTTTGATAATTTTAGCTACATTATTCATTTATTTTTTTTTTTTTTGAATTTTCGCATTTGAATTTTGTAATGGCTTATGACAAAAGTTGCCTATGCAGTTCATGTCGTCGTATGGACCCTAATATAACGGCTACATTCAGTATTTTTGAGATTTTTACAGAATTTTTAAGGGATTTTATTTTTTAGAATTGCCAAATTCTTTCCAAATGGTGGAGGGTATTCAAAATTCGGCCCGGGTAAAAAGGCGGCTAATACCCTCCACCATTTGGAAAAAAAAAAATTGAAAAATACCGTTTACATCATCAAAATACCGAATCTTCTGCCTTAGATATAAGTATCCATTACGAACTTTAAACTCGAAATTTGAAACAATTCCGGTGAATAATTTCGACATAACCACCAAAATATCGAATATTGGAAGGTACCGTTATATGAGGGCTTTACCAAAACGGGGACTGACAAGGTCCATTTACTAGCTTAAATCGACTACTAGCGAAATACACAGTGTGCAAAATTTTTTGTATCTCAATTCGTTCGAAAGAGATAGTGTGTTTTTGCAACAAATAGACGGACGGACAGACGAACATCGGTAAATTGATGTAAAATTTTACGACGATCAATAATGTATATACTTTGTTGAGTCTGATATGAGTATTTCGAGGAGTTGCAAACGGAATGACTAAGTTAATATATCCTCCAAAGCATGGTGGAGGATATAACAAAAACGCTAATATTTTGTGATATTACTTTAAAGCACACTGAAACATGAAAGCTATGCGATAATTTTTGATTTTGGCAATTAAATTACACAATTAATTTAACAATAACAATTAAATTTAAAAGACTTTAAAGCAATGACGATCAATTTTTAGTGCAGAGAATAAATTGATCTGTCAGCAACCAGCTGTACGTAGTCGTTTTTTAACCAGATTGAAAAAAAATGATCACTTCCTCTAAATAGTTAAATTTTAGGAAATCCCAAAGTCGAAAACACCCCATCATGCTGGAAGAGCTCATAAATAAAATTTAAGAAAAAAACCTAACTGCAATATTAAATAATGTTAACTAAGTCGTAGAACAAATTTATCAACAAGAACCGGGTATAAGCCAATTTTTCACACCAGACATTTGCCTGACAGTAGTAGCTGTTTCTAAGTGAAGAAGAAGGTGGGGAGGAAATAAAACCAAAAAATGAATTCACTTTCACATAAACATCAGCGGCAGTATCAGTAGCATTCACATTCACTTCCAAATGCCAACAAAACAAAAAACGGAAGAACAAAGAAAACAGGGAAATATGAAAAAAAAAGAGAAAAGCAAGAAAAAAAGCCCAGCAATAAAAGCAAAGTTAAATTGTAATAAAGCACCCCGGGGTCATGTTATACGGACGGTACCGTCGGAGATGGAAACAAATATCCACTAAAAATAAAAACAAAGAACCGTTCGTTCCTATGAATGGCAGTTGACTGGCAGATGAAGGTCCTGTCTTCACTGGCAAAACAAAGGGGTGGTGGGGGGACGATTTCCAGGCTCAATGAGGGGTATTAATAGAGCGAGCGAGTCACATCACGACTATGTTTTTGCTTTTCTTCCTTTTCTTTTGCCTCACAAAATTAACAACATAAGAAATGATGCAAAAAATGTGAGGAAAATGTCATAAAAACAAAGAAGGACAGAAGTGAGGACGCACAAAAAACGAAAGAAAGAAAAACAACATGATACAATTTTCACTTAAAACTTTCATTTGCTAAGGAGAATGGAAAGGGAACAATGGCCACCGACCAAGGAATTGTGACAGATGTTAGGAAATAGGATATATGAGGCGAATTCTGAAAGTGAACTTAATTCTCTATCAAGGTTTCTCAGGATGTGAAATAATAATAATATTCTCAAAATATTATTAAGCATTGATCAAGCTCGAAGATGAGTCATATAGATCCATCTATTAAAAGTTGATAATTTGGGATACTTTGGGTTACTTTTTCAGGTACATCCCAAGCGAACGACAATATTTTAAAAATCTCTAATCCCATACAAGGCGAAAAGAATATACCTCTTTTTATGATCTTCGAATATCACAAAATATTTTAAGAAATAGGTCCCATCTCCGCCAAAAATCATAATTTTTTGGAAAGCTAACGAGGTTTGCGATTTAAAACAATTTTTACACCCTCCACCGTTCTATGGACGGTATATGTATTCTCGATATAAAATTATCACACGATCAAGCGATGTCCGTCTGTCTGTCTGTTTAATCACGCAATCTTTCGAACGAATTGAGATAGAAGGCTAAAATTTTGCAAACATGCATAGTTTACCAGTAGGCAGTTTAAGTTCGTAAATATGCTATGTCGGTCTACGTTTTCGTATAGCCCCCATATAAAGGTAACTCCCGGTATTCGATATTTTCCGGATTTTAGCGACATAATTTATCGGAATTATTTCAAATTTCGTGTTTGAAGTTCGTTATGGGTACTACAGCTCTTGACAAAAATAGGTACCAAAACCTATAAATTTTGTATGCAGGTTCACGTCTTCGTATAGCCGCCATATGACGGTACCTCCCAGTACTTGGTATTTTCATGATTTTCACCGGAATTATAACAAATGTTGTAATTAAAGTTCTTATGGGTACTACAGCCTATGACAAAAAATTTCGTAAATGGGTCCACGACTTCGTATAGACCCCATATAACGGTTTTCATTTAAGCGGTAGTTTCCATTTTTATTTTATTTGAAGATTTTCAATTCCCTTTCAAATAGTGAAGGGTATTAAAAGTTCGGCCCTGCCTGCTGCTTTTTTATTTGTTTCGATTTCTTAATATGATAGTCAAATTTTTGATAAAGGAAATTCGTGCATTTTTAAGGACCTCCTGACCAAAATATTTTTTTTTATTGTACTCCCTAATTCTATTTCAGTCTTTTTAGATTCATTTTAAGACCTCCGTAACAAAATTTGCAAATGTTTAAGAATATTTTTACAAGGTCTTCATAAAAAATCCAGAATGGAAATTCTATTCAAAATTCCAACTTCTTCAAAGAAATTTTTTTTTACAAAGCTTTACGGAAAAATTCTGCCACTTTAGAGGACTTGTCGGAAGGACGTCCTTACCAAAAATTCGGCGATTTTTTTTAGAACATCCTTAACAAAGTTTTCGAAAAAACGTGGTTTTGAGAAAATGCTTCAACGACCTCCTGAACAAAATTCGTGATTTTTTTAGTTATTTGTATACGTTTAGCCATACTGATACATATATATCATTTAAAACGACCAAAACGTGGACCAAATCCGTATCAGGATATTTGGTATCAATCTAGAAATGTGCGTCCATTTTACTGTCAGGCTATTGCAAACGATAACTCTCCAAAGGAGAATCCGATTTGGTCCAAAATTGGTATATCGAAATATTATTATCAAACATAGATCGAGTTCAGAGATGGTCGGTACAGGTGCACTCCTTATGGTAAAATTCTTGTATTTTTCGACAATTCTTGTATCAAGCACCTAATGGCTTAAAATATTGGATTTTGCAAGGACATTTATTTGTTTAATTACTTTTTGGTAAAACCAACGATTTTTACGATTTTTTCATATTTTATTTAAATCTGAAGTTTATCAAGGACTTCTTAGTAAAAATATGTTATATTTTTAAGAATAATATTTTCTAGAATTTCTTCTCTTGAAACAGTAAATTTTGGAGGATAATTTGTTTAAGGCCACCTAGGCAAAAATTTGCAGATATTTAAGAGTTTATCTTTTTTAAGTATTTTATTTATTAACAACGTCCTGACAAAAAATCGATAATTTCATATTTGCAATATTTACAGAAATTCAGACAAAAGGAAGAGGGATTTGTAAACACATTACATACCTTTGTCACTTTATTTATACCTTTCCCAATTCAAAGTCCAAAGGCCCTAATGTAACAACGAGATGTTAGCTTGTTTATCCGGCCGTCTCTTTTTTTCTGTGCATTTCAATGACGACAATGATGGCGCCAACAACATCATCTACAACAGTGCCAACAACTAACGACAGCAGCATTGTTTCAATTTTTTTTTTTTTCGTTTTTGCCACATTCCTGACGTTGTACCGGAAAAAAATGGCCACCATTTCTTTTCGCTGGATTCGGATGAATGATGAAGCTATTTTTATGAGGATGGGTGGATTTTGGATTATTGGCAAACTAACGGCGATGAGTATTGCAAAGAATTTAAACTTGGTAGTCAGAATATGAGGGTTGAAGTCCGAATAATAACATTTAGCCGCTAGCAGCAGCACAGCGGTTAAATTTTATTACCTCAATACTACTACTAGTGCCTAAAGTAAATGCCAAAGGCCGTCATGTGGGTGTGTGGGGAGGGAGAGGAAGTACATTATCATATGAATGTATTTATTTGAAATGGTTGAAAAAGTGTTTACAAGGATTTTCAAAAATGGCCATAGGGGACTGCTAATAAATACAAGTGTTGGAATGTGAGTAGAAGAAGGGCCTAACATAAAAATGCGTACATAAAATGGCTATATAATCTACATCGTGAAACGATATATTAACACGCAAGGCAATAACGCACTTCTTAATAGCCAGGAGAACAACATATTTTGTGGGAATACAAAATTGTCCCCCAGGAGATGATAAAGTGGAAGGGAAAATCGTTTTTTAGTGCTTGGAAAAATCTACATTGGGCAACATTATAATCAGGGAACTTTTAAAGGAACGTCTCAGCAAAAGTAGAGAAGGATTATCAGATATATAACCATGGCATGGACAAAAAGGGTTATAGACATACAATTTTGAAAGAACGAGTACAGCTATATTCATACGTTTTTCGATATTTTAAAATAAAAATTTTGAAAATTTGTTTTGTTGTTATTGACGTTTCAATAAGATGATTACTAATTCCCCAATGGGAAAATACTCTAGCCTTAAGAATATTGAAAAATTGTAAAACTCATACATGCCATAACACACTAAGGTAAAAATTCTACTCTTAAAAAACATTCTCGGTGAAAAAAATGGGATACGATGACAATCTTCTTTTGCTCACACCTCCAGAAAAATTGAAAAATGTGAATAAAAGCTAATTTCATCAAACTTAACAATAGGATATTTCCGATACCTGCCCAATAAATAAAAAAAAAACTTTTTTGGTGATGGCTGCCGCGCTCTATATAAATCAATAAATGTTTGTAAGAATATTTCTAACAAGGCGCTCTGGACAGTAATCGTATTTTTTTTTTACTGTTGGTTAAAATGGCGTGTAATTAGAGAAATTTAAGGACCTTACGATCAAAAGTTGTAGAATTTCAATAATTTCTTTAAAATAAAAAAATAATAATTTTCGCAAGGAGCTATTTATCGAATTTTTAATTTTAAATATTTTTTCAAAGATCTCCTCGACTATAATTGCTAAAATTTGAGATAATTTTGTCATGAAACAGCTAAAAACGGATTTTTAATAAAAATATTAAGGACCTTTTGATTAAAAATTTTAGATTATTGTAGAAACTGTTATCAGCTGGATTATATTGTGCGAAAAAATTCATAGCAAAACTGTATATAACTCAAACAGGGGCAATTTCTCTCCTCAGCGACATTTTTTGAAAGGTTCGTATTAATATTCCTTGGGATCCATTCATTGTGAAAATGTAGGCAATATTTTAACGAAATGACGGTTTTAGACTTTAAGTCTCTTTGAACCAAATCCGTTTAAGGACATTTGGAGTCGATCTAGCGATAGTCGTCCGTCGATATTCATCCTTCTGGGTTTTTGATGCGCGCGATAGCTCTCGAAGGGAGTATCCGATTTGGTCCAATCTTGGTACATCGTAATATTTTTTTCAGAATTAAATCGAGTTCGGATATGAGCAATATCGGCATAATCCTGCTGCACAAAAAACTGCACAGAAGGAGTAAGGATAATCCGATTTTGCTCCAACTTTGCAAATCCTAATATTAACATCAGTGCTAGGTCAGGTGCGAAAATGGACAATATCGGTTCACTCCATCAAGTACTTCCCCACAAAGGGTCAAAATTTTGAATAATTATAATTATTATCAAATGGGATGTAAGAGTCCGATTGCCTTTATATTATACTCTTCACCATACTTTTATCAACCCAGGGTCTTGTGTGAATATGGAATATGTCGGTCCACTCCTTCTCATAACCCCATAAAGACTCAAAATATTGAATATTCATAAAGCTCATAAAACATGAAATTAATATCGGTTTTCCATTCAGATTTAGCACATCTCATTATTTTTATCAACACAAGATATGTTACAAAGATGGTAGTGATCAAACCATTCGTTCTGGTAGCTCCCTCACAAAGGCTCAAATTTTTAAATAACCAAAACAATTATAAAATTTGAAATAAGAATCCGGTATTCTTTATATTTCACACTTCCCATTACTTCTACTAACACAAGATCTACTGTTAAAATAGAATATATCGGTGCGCTCCTTCTGGGAGGTACCACAAAAGGTCGACATTTTCAAAAAAACAAGTTAAAAAGCTGCAAGTTCGGCGGGGCCGAACTTTTAATACGCTCCACCATTTGGTACAAATTTGGCAATTTCCAAAAAACAAAAATAAAATAAATAAAATCCGTTAAAAATTCTTTTAAAATCTTAAAAATACCGAATGCTTATACGACGACGTGGGCCTGCATAGTCAATTTTTGTCAAAAGTTATTACAATATTTAAATGCGAAACTTGAAGAAAAATATGTTTATAATGTAGCTAAAATCATCAAAATACTGAATATAAGGGATACCGTTATATGGGGGCTATACGAAGACGTGAACCTGCACAGACAATTTTCTGGCATGGGCTGAAGTATCCATTATGAACTTCACATGCGAAATTTAAAACAATCCCGGTGAATAATGTCGCTAAAATCATCAAAATACCGAATATCGGGAGGTAGCGTTATATGGGGGCTATATGATAAATTGGACCTACATGGCCCATTTACGAACTTAACCTGCCTACTGGCAAAATATACATGTGTGCACAATTTTAGCCTTCTATCTCAATTTGTTCGAAAGATAGCGTGATTACAACAGACAGACAGACGGACAGACAGACACACAGACAGACAGACGGACATGGCTAAATCGTCTTAGAATTTTACGCTGATCAAGAATATATATACTTTGTTGGGTCTGACATGAGTATTTCAAGGAGTTACAAACGGAGTGACAAAATTAATATACCCTCCATAGTATGGTGGAGGGTATAAAAAAACTGCATAGAAAGAGAAAGGATAATCCGACTTTGTTCCAACTTTGCAAATCCAAGGTGCTAGGTTATTTGCGAAAATGGACAATATTGGTTCACTCCATCAAGTACCTCCCCCACAAACGGTCAAAATTTTGAATAATTATAACTCTTATACGATGTGATGCAACAGTTGGATTACACACATCACAGTATTCTTTTTTTAACACAAGGTCTGGTGTATCGGTCTACTCCTTCTTGTACCTCCCCCACAAAGCTTTAAAATCTTGAATATCCGTGAAGCACATAAACAGTTAATATCCGATTCCATTCAGACTTTGCACATCTCAATATCCATCAACACAAGATCTGTTGCTGGTCTGGTATAGATTGCACAATTTCTTCTGGTGTCTCCCCCACATAGGGTTCAAGATAAAAAAAAAAACAATACGCTGAATGAAAGCGAAATAAATATCCAACTCTCTGTAAATTTCGCACACACAAAGCATTTTGCTAACACAAGATCTGTTGTGAAGATTATATACATATATGCCCCCTTTTGGTACCTAATCCACAAAGGGTAATTATTTTGAATACTGTATCTGTCATTCGGCGATTCTTTACAACTTTCTATCTCTAAATATTTCTCTCAACCAGAAATCTGATGTGATTTACCGAATTTTATGATTTCGCATAAAATTGGATATAAATGTTCGGTTTTCTTCAAATTTTACCCATACCAATATTTTTGTCTGTATTAGATGAAGTATGAAATTTGACAATATCCGGTCTACAATATCTGGTACCTCACGCACATTTAAAAATTTTCTAATTATTATCATATACCTCATATAAAGTGAAGGAAGTAACCAATATGGTCCAAACCAAATTCGCAATATTTATATCACATTTATTTTAGTCCGATATGAAATGGACATATAGGCCCATTCCTTCGGAATCTGCTCCATAGAGTGTAAACAATTTGAATAATTATATCACAAGTCAAAATTTATTTAAATAATCGAAAATTGGGTGAGTGGATACGTCTGTCGGCAAAACCGACTGATACTTTTTAACTTTTTTTATCTCTACTTTCATAAATTTCTTGATTGTTTCTGTAAGTATTTCCAACTTTGCATAGCATAGCTAGTTTTTTTTTTTTTTTTTTTTTTTTTTTTTTTTTTTTGAAAATTATTTACATATGGGGAACCTCTAATATGTTGTATAAATCCAGACCAAAATAAACCATAACTGAAAGAAATATTCAGTGAAAATGTTTACCCACAAATAACTCTGCTCTATCTAAACTTTCTGCAGAATCCAACCATCACCTAAAAGTAAATATTGCTACAAAACACCAACACCACGTAACCCAACTTAAAAACAAAAACAATTTTTGCCCACAAAACTAGAAAGGTACCAGCAGCATTGCGGTAAAATATTTTTAGACAAAAAAAAACTACAACTAAATAATGCTCATAATAAAACAAGATAAAAATCAATGTTTAGAAACAATGGTAAACACAATAAAATTTGCTGCCCTTTGCCCCCTTTACTCTTTCGACTTAATTGTTTTAGGAAAGTCCTTAGTGTCGCATTGAAAAGTTTCTCCCATTCTGTGCAATTATTTCAACAAGAAATTAATCAAAACAAAAAAAAAAGAGAAAAGAGAAAAAAACCTGCACAAATTGTTGACTTTTCATTAGTCTCAATGGGATGCGGACGGAAGAGATACCAAACTGCTTCTTGTCCATAAAACTTTCATTTTATAACTTATAGTTTTCGGTTTTTTGCTCTTTGCGAAAAGTTTCGAAGACAGGTTGAACGGTGGTCAGTGAATGGTTTTAATTATGGTTTTGCTGTTCCATTGTTCAAATGCGTTATCTTCAGCCAGCATTGCAGTAAATCTAAGATAGTTAGACTTCATTTTTTTCTTTTTCAAATAAATAATGAAAAATGTTAGTGAATATTAAATCTGTATATATGTATTAGTTTTGTATTCAAGTTTTCTGCCATTCATTCCTCTATTCTAATCTATTGTCTATGGGGATTCTGAGAAGAAAATGAACAAAACATTCAGAGAACTTTTCTTTTGCCAATATCTGGTGGTTGTCACAATGACATTAGAAACTTCTAACCTACACTGTGGCAGAGCAAATAGAAAAACGCACAAGTTGAAGAAACACTTTATGCTTTTGTTTGTTTAACTATTTGATTAGAAAACATAACTCAATGCTGTATGGGCCTCTTAGGATTTTTTGGAGAATAAAAATGCATTGCCAAAAAAACCGTTTCTAGGCAATGCGAGGTTTTTAAATATTTGTACCATACCAATGAGAACGGGAATTTGACGGAGGTATCAAAAGGGCCAAACACATTTGATCAGATCCAAAGTCAAAAATTTGCATATAGAGGGTGAGATGAAAAAACTGGAACAATCTTCAGACTGCTGTCATTTCTGAGCCACTCATTCGACAGCTGCTAAAGTTATTCCAGTGACAGCTCATTATATCGTTTACAAGCGTACAAAAGCATTTTGGTGAGAATTTTCCAGAAAAAAAGTTATTCGTTATGGAATTCAAGCGTGATAGTGTGATTTCTTTTTATTTGGCTGGAAGACCCCAAGTGGCTATCGTTGGAGCACACCAACATTTAAATGTGAATAAATCTTTTGTGTCTCGTACCATCGCTCGATACCGTGATACTGGTAGCGTAGTTCGAAGTCAAGGAAGTGGATGGAAAAAAACAGCAACATCCGCAGAAATGGTTCGAAAATAACAGAAGCGACTTAATCGAACCCCGCGTCGTAGAGGCCGAAAAACGGCTCGTGAGCTGAACATATCGCAATATTCCATTTGGCAAATATTGAAAAATGAGCTCGGGGTAAGGCCATTGAAATTCCGAAAAGTGCAGAAAATAAACTCAAAAGAGCTAATGAGTTGCTTCGCCTGGCCGAAAGTGTTGAACTGCCGAATTTGGTATTCTCCAATGAGAAAACATTCGTCGTCCAGCAGTTTGAAAACAAACAAAATGATCGTGTTTACTTGCCAAAGAGGTCAGCTGAAAATGTGCACCTTCGGTTGGCCACCAGAAGTCAAGCGCCGGACATGGTGATGGTGTGGGCCGCTATAACAGCCGATGGTCGCTCACCGCTCGTCTTAATCGACCGTGTCATTAGAATAAATGCCTAGTATTATCGTGAAAATATTCTGGAGGGTGCATTAAAGCCTTGGGTACGCAAACATTTTGGTGGCAGACCTTGGACATTCCAACAGGACTCAGCTCCATCGCACTCAGTACGCTCCACCAAAGAATGGTTACAAAATGAGGGCTGAGGGCTTCGCACTCAGCACGCGCCACATAAAAATGGTACCTCGCTTCATTTCTCCAAAATCTCCGGATATCAATCCGTTGGACTATTGTATCTGGAATATTTTGGAAAGCAAGGTTGACACTAAAAAATACCAAAGTGTCAATCACCTCAAGCAAGCGCTTCGCCCGGAATGGGCCAAAATACCCCAGAGCAACATTCGGGCAGCGTGTGATGGTTTCAGTGGCCGTTGAAGGCTATAATTCGTGCCAAAGTTGACCAATTCGAACAAATTTAGAGCATCTAAACTTTGATGCTATTTCCGATATTTTTTGCTTTCATTCCATAAAATTAAAAAAAAAAAAATAAAAATTATGGCGTTGGTTTTGTTGAAGTTTTTTATTTCACTCTGTATACCCTCGTTAGCCATATGGCTGAGGGTATAAAAACCCAGCCTTATGTGACTCCTTTGACCCAAGAGTGACTTTAACCCAAATTTTAGAGATTCTAGCTTCAGCCGTCTCGTTTGGGCGTTGGTAAATCCTTGAGTCAGTCAAGCAGTCAGTCAATTAATCTACCCTTTTATCAATATAGATTATATATAAATTTGTGCGTAGTAATTCATAGTTTAACCTATTCTGAAAATATAATAAAATATAAAATATTATGTCTCAAATTCCTGTATTCCAAAAATACCACGATTGTTAATTGAAAAGAAACCCTTAAGGTCTGCGGTAGTTTATTTAACAAATTGCTGCTTTCTTTTTTAATTAAAGGAAATTCCCAGAGATTTGCTGCTAGAAAGACTGAAATCATTAATTATTCATCAGTTTACATGAAATTAATTTCCAAGAATTTAAACCATTTTTAACATCTTTCTTCGTGCACGTTTTCCCACATTCCCACATCCGATTGACAGCCTTGACACTTTGTCTAGAATTTAATTTTAAGAATTCATATTAGAACGTTTAGATATTTCATAAATTAATGATGTCACATACACACACTGTGTCATTTAAATATTTATCTCCACATCTCACACCCAGCAATTAACAAAGTTTAGCTGCTGCTCCTCCTACTCCTCCGTAATTGTTTTAAAAATAAATAAATTTTTAGATATTAACAAACAAATAATAGGATTATCTAATGTCGAAGAATGAATCCCCTTTTGTTCACATTATTCTATGGAAATAATTTTGAAGACTAATACCTCTATAATTAAAGAAGATTGCCTCAAAAGCCCATTAAAGACAATAGAGCGGCGCAATAAAGCTACAAAACAATAACAAAAAACAACGACAGCAACAACAACAACAATCAGTGATAGTTAACATAAATATTTAAAAGAAAATAAAATCCCCAGACACGCAATGTTTATTTAAGCCTTTGCCACACTTTTGAGGAATGTAATGTTATTTAATGGGGGGGTTTAAATGTGGAGTTGAGGGGGGGAGAAAACGTGGGAGAAGAAGGGTTAAACTTTATTGTGCATGATAATTTCTATAATTGTATTAAATATTGAATGTGACACATTTAAAATTAACCCTTTCAGTGTCAATGAAAATTTTTGTCGAGATAAAAATCTGAAATTCCGTACTAATTTACTAAAATGTGCTCAGAAATTCGAAAACGAAACTAATAGAATAGAACTGCAATATTTTTATTTTTTATTATTAAAAAATATCAAAAATAACGGTTCGTGAGAAAAACAAAAAATGGCAAAGAAAGAGAGTACTTTTAAATGTCAAATATATTTGACAAAAACACTGAAAGGGTTAAATTAGGTTTATATTAGAAGAATTTTAAATAATGGAAGGTTTTTGAGAGGGTTGAGGCATTCAAGGACGTTTGTCCTTGGAAGAAAGATTTTCTTGTTCTTAACATTAAAACAAATTTCCATAACATCAGATTGTAAGAAAGAACTAAATAATAAAATTTATAAAAACTAAGTTCAGAAATGAAAAAAAAATGTAATTCAAATCATAAGTAACTAGCTGAACCCGGTGCGCTTCGCTACCCCTTTTGATTTTATATGCATTCAAAATTTTATTTACGAATATATGTTGGTTAAAAAAAAAACAAATTTAAAAATTAAAAAAAAATGATTGCACTACTTTAATGCGTAAATAAATAAAACCATTAGAAAAGCAGTAACATGACATACATACACGAAAGGTTTGTCCTTCGGATTTATTTATTTCATAGCAAAAAAAAAAGAAAAAAAAAAAAAAAAAAAAAAAAAAAAAATATATATATATATATATATATATATATATATATATATATATATATATATATATATATATATATATATATATATATATATATATATATATATATATATATATATATATATATATATATATATATATAATTTGGCAATTTTTTCTGGTGCCAGATTTCGTCTCTCTCGCATTGGGTGCATTAAATATGTGAAATCGGCTGAGTATATATATGGGAGCTATAATCAAATCTGAGCGTATTTGAATATAATTTGTCAAATTTATTTTTGTACCAAATTTAGCCACTCATGCCGAATTTCATTGGAATCGGAAATACGTATCGTGTTTTGTGAATACAATACATGAAATCGGTCGAAAATATATATGAGAGCTATATCCAAATCTGAACCGATTTTAATATAATTTGACTTATTTATTTTCTAATCAAAATCCCGTTACATATTCCACATTTCTTTGGAATCGAACATACTTATCGTGTATGGTGCATCAAATACATGAAATCGGTCAAAAATATATATGGGAGCTATATCCAAATCTGAACCGACTTCAATTTAATTTGACAAATTCATTTTGGCTCCCAATTCCGTTACTTATTTTAAATTTCATTACAATTGGAAATACATTTCGTGTTTGGTCCACCAAATACATGAAATCGGCCGAAAATGTATATGAAGGCTATATCCAAATCTGAACCGATTTCAATATAATTTGGGAAATCAATTCTTTAGATAAAATCTATCACACATTTCAAATTTCATTGAAATTGGGGATACATAGCGTGTTTGGTGCATCAAATGCTTGAAATCGGCCGAAAATATATGTGGGAGCTATATCCAAATCTGAACCGATTCCAATTTAATTTGACAAATTTATTTTCGGATCAAATCCCGTCACACATTCCAAATTTCATTGGAATCGAACATTCATATTGTGTTTGAGGCATCAAATGAACGAAATCGGTGGAAAATATATATGGGAGCTATATCCAAATCTGAACCGATTACAATATAATTTGGCAAACTTATTTTTGTTCCAAATTCCGTTACGTATTCCAAATTTGGAGACTGTATCTTCAACCAATCAATAGATATGTGCATATAAAATCTAAATTTTTTAGGGAGGTACCTCCGATTCTGATGCTATATCTCCAGTTCCAAGTGGAAATTCAAAAATGTATATAGCCTATGTTACTTTCAGGCGATGTTGCAGTATATATGGAAATTTTGAGGAAAATCTATTCAGCGGTTTTCGAGTCCATAAATTACAAACAAACAAACAAACATACAAACATTTTCCTCTTTTATAGTTATAGATTTGGGAAACAAAGAATGTCCTTATGGACGAGTGGTAACTAATCCCAGCAGAACCGATAGTTAAGAGCAGTAGTGATTGACTGATCTAGAATCAAGGATCAGACGAAACGGCTAATGCTAGAATTTTGAAATTTTGCAAGAGGGTCAGTCTTGGTTCGTAGCCATTTGAGAAGGCTGTTTTTTTAGAAATTCGTACTAAAAGGCTACGAAAAGTACTAAAATGTACTAAAAATTGAATACTTTGTATTGGATAAACGGAATGAGCCAGATTCTGTTTGTATTACATTTTCATGCATTATATTTACAATTTTTACAATTTTAGTACTAGCCTTTTAGTACAAATTTCCAAGAAAACAGCCTTATTACACTCCTATGAACCAAGACTGACCGTCTTGAAAAATTACAAAAATTAAATTAATATTCTAGCTACAGCCGTTTCGTCTGGGCCTCGATTATAGATTAGTCAATCATTCAGTCATTTCTGAAATTTGGAATGAGAGTCTATGATGCAGTGCAGGATGTCCAAAGTGTTTTTAGAAATTCTAACTTTAAGGTTAGACAAATTCTAAAATGGTACTTACGTTCTAAAGTCGTACCATTTGGTATTATGCGAACGGATAGAGCTTAAAACTTGAAATTCGGTATGAAAATCAAGATGGGAAAGAATGTTTGATATATGAAGATGTTTTTGGAAATATGTACTAAGTGTGCGAACTTTTCTAAATGGTACTAAATTTGGAACAGTTTGGTTAAAGGCGAACGGATGAAGCTGATATGTTGGTAATGGGGATCCTGCTGGTGGAAGGTTTGTGATAAAGATGTAGTTTGGGAATCGTGTACAAAAGTGCACAAAAAGTACCAAATAGTACTACATTTGGTACAATTTGGTATTAGGTCAACAAATAGTGTTTAAAATCTGAAACTTGGTATTAATGTCGCTTTTCTTTGTAGCCAGGACATTTGGACAATTGTAGTAAACAATTGTACGAAAAATACTAAATAGTACTAAATTAGATATTGGGCGAAGAAGTAGGTTTGGAATCCTTAAATTCGATATTGAGGTCTCAGTCGACATCTTGTATTGGGATATGGAGTTGGCCTTTTAAATTTGTACTATAATTGTACGAAAAGTACTAAATGGTTTCGCAAATGTGTGCTATAATTGTTCGAAAAGTACTAAATTGCGCGCAAACTCTAACAAATGGTACTAATATTTTAAAACTTTGCCTTAGGATATGCGGAAGATACTGGAATGTTGAAATTTGGTATTGGGAACTCTGTTGGTGGTTGGTTTGTGGTAAAAAGTTGGTTTTGGACATAAGTACTAAAAAAGCACCAGAAGTACTAAATTGTACTATATTTGGTACAATTTTGTATTTGGTAAACATATAGTGTTTGATTTCTGAAATTTGATATTAGGGTCGCTGTTCATGTGCGGCCTGGATATATGGAGGTGGTTTCGGAAATATATCCTTTATTTGTACGAAATATACTGAAGGGTATTATATTTAATATTTGGTGAAGGGATAGGGCTGGAATCCTCAAATCTGATATTGAGGTCTCTGTTGACATGGGGAATTGTGATCTGTAGGTGGTTTCAGAAATGTGTACTAAATTTGTACGACAAGTACTAAACTTGGTATTGGGCGTAAGAATAGTGCTGTAATTCCGAAATTCGATATACATGTCACTTTTGGTGGCTGTGGTTAGGATATGGAGGTGGTTTTTCAAATGCGTACTAAATTTTGAATTTTAAATAAAGGATGAGCGGATAAAGCTGGCGTTTAGAAATATTGTATTAGGCTCACTGTTGTTGGTCGGTTTGTGGTAAAAAAGTGGTTTTGAGAAATGGGCGCTACAAATGCGTGAAAAGTACTAAATTGTACTATATTTGGTACAATTTGGTATTGGGTAAACAGATAGTTTTTGATTTCTTAAAATTGGTATTAGGGTCGCTGTTCATATGTAGAACAGGACACATGGAGGTGGTTTCGGAAATGTGTACTATATTAGTACGAAAAGTGCTGAATGGTACTTGGTATTGGTATAGGGTGAAGGGGTATATATTAAATTCTCAAATTTGACATCTAGATGGTATCTTTGTTTCACATTTGGCAATTTTGGAAATGCGTCCTATATTTGTACGAAAGGTACTAATTGGTACGAAATTTGGAAAAGTTTGGTTTAGGGTGAACGGATGAAGCTGGAATTAAAAAAAATTAGTTTTGCAGTAGCTGTAGGAGGTTGGTTTGTAATAAAAATGTATTTTTGGAAATGCACGAAAAGTACTAAATAGTACTATATTTGGTACAATTTGGTATTGGCTGAACAGATAGACCTTGACATTTTAAATTTGGTAATTGGTAGGGTAGCCCGGACATATGGAGCTGATTTCGGTTTCGATTTGGCGATGGTTTGAAAATGCGTCCAACATTTGTACGAAAAGTACTAAATTTGATGTTAGTTGGAGGGATAGACATAATATTCTGAAATTTAATATTTAAATAACTGTTGGTATTTTAATTTGAGATTTAGCGGTGGTTTTTTAATATTCCCTTTAATGGTACGAAAAGTACTGAATTGAACTAGATTTGGTATTGGGTGAAGGGATAGAGCTGAAATCTGATGAAGATGCCACATGGAGATGGTTTGAAAAATATGTACTTAAATGAAGGTATGGAGCTTAAATTCGACATGGAGGTCACTGTTGGTTTCAAAGGGATTTCAGTTGAAGTCGTTGAAATAGTTTTGGACAGAAAAATTGAATTTTGGTCCATTGTGCAATGGTTATACTAATACCCTCCTCGGTTAATTTCAAAATGAAGGATTTTGAAGACTTTTTGGAAAAAGGAACACATTGTCCTATCATTCTTTCTTTAAAAGGAAAAACTTGAATAATATATAAAACCTTGAAAGCCTGAAAATTTAGTACGACGTATGAAGTTTTGATTACAAAATTTTGTGAAACTGTACAAATTGTGAATTTTGAGTACTAAAAAGGCCTAGTGCGAATCTAAAATGTTAAGGTGGACTTTTCGCGGGCACTTGCTTCTTATACATATGATGTATTGTAAAAACGTTTATTTTTAAAGTGATTAAAAAAAATAAGAACAAGTTAAAAAGCGGTAAGTTCGGGCGGTCCGAACTTTGAATACCCTCAACCACTTGGAACAAATTTGGAAATTTTCAAAAAATAAAATCCGTTAAAAATTCTGTTAAAATCTTAAAAACAGCGAATAAAGCCATTACATTGGGGTCTCTACGACGTGAACCTACATATGATTTGTTTGTCATAAGCCATTACCATATTTAAATTCAAAACTTGAAATAAATCGTGAATAATAAGCTAAAAGCATCAAAATATCGTATATAGGGAGGTACCGTTATATCGGAGCTTTACGAAGGCCTGGAACTGCATAGACAATTTTCTGTCACAGGCTGTAGTATCCATTACGAACTTCAAACACGACATCTCAAACCATTTCACTAAGTATTGTACCTAAAATTGTCAAAATATCGAATATAGGGAGGTATGGGGGCCTATACGAAGACCTGCACCTACATACACAATTTTCTGTCACAGACTGTAGTTCCCATTACGAACTAGAAATACGTAATTTGAAACTATTCCGGTGAATAATGTCACAAAAATTATCAAAATACCGAATATCCGGAGCTACCGTAGTATGGGGGCTATATAAAGACGTGGACCTGCACAGACAATTTTCTGTCTAAGGCTGTTGTATCCATTACGATCTTCAAATACCAAATTTGAAATAATTCCGGTGAATAATGTCGTTGAAATCATCAAAATATTGAATATAGGGAGGTACCGTTATATGGGGGCTATATGAAGATATGGACCTGCACAGACAATTTTCTGTCTTAGGATGTAGAATCCAATTTGAACTTCAAATACCAAATTTGAAACATTTCCGGTGAATAATGTCGCCAACATCATCAAAATATCGAAAATCGGGAGGTACCGTTACATGGGGTTATATAAAATCGTGGACCTACATGGCCTATATATATACTTTGTTGGGTCTGACATGAGTATTTCGAGGAGTTACAAACGGAATGACAAAGCTAATATACCCTCCATAGTATGGTGGAGGGTATAAAAACAAACAAAATAATTCCCCAAATTATTTTTATTTTATCTCGAAAAAAGAAACCTTTTTCCAATTTTATTTAAAAATACTTTTCCATATTTGGATACTTTCAAGGATATTCAATAAGAAACAAACACTTGTGTTCGCATCCAAAATGAAAACGAAAGGCAAAAAAAGAAAAAAAAAAGAAAATTTCTCTTCAATGAAATGGAACACTTAACCCAAATCAATTACGAAAATGGCATCATAAATTCATTGAAAATTAGTGAAATGTGAAGCATCCGAACCCATTTCCCCCGAGTGAATGTTTGGTTGTTACTAAAAACCTCTTAACGAATACGGGGGTCGAGTGGGGATGGGGTGCAAAAGAAGGGAAATAAAAATTATTATTATTAACTAAGGTTTATTTACATGTGCGCCGGCAGTATCACAAGTATCACAGATATGAAGATGAATGTGTGTGTTGACGGGTTTTCAAATGAGAAAATATTACAACCAATAAAATTGTGGGTGTGTGTGTGTGTGTTATCAAGCTCTTTACCACCACATCATATCATGGGAGCAATCACACACACACACCTATATATAGATGTGTTACGTATATACAAAAAATCATAAACTTTAAGTATTACGAGTATTATGGGGCTTTTCTCAAGTGGTGATGGCGATGGTGCTGGTGGTCGTGGTGAAACCCAAATCAACTTTTTCGCAACCACAACACTCAATACTGGTAGATTCCAAAAAGAAATAAAATAAAACTCACACACACACACATGCATTTAGACAGCCACTTAAATGTGTGTGATAAACACGAGCGGCCGGAGATGAAGCTGAGGTATTCACACACACACACACACACACAAACATGCCACATGCACAGACAGCACAATCTGCGTAATACCCCAGCATTTACAGTGTAATGAACAAGAATGACATGTTAATGTTGAGCATTATTATAAGTAAATATTTTATAGGTATAAGTAAGTGGCTGAATGAATGAATGGCTGAATGGAGGCATGAATGAAACGAATGACTCAGCAAAGGCCTGCAGATTCCTTGTCGGTATTTCAATTTGGTAATAATGCCACTAATGTGACCATTGTTATAATGTGTTAATCGTCTGGTATCACTTTCGACCAAAGAAGACATCAAATTAGTGTATCACACTCTTATCTCTTAGTCAGAGGCCTCTGACAAATCAATAAAATATCTTCTTGTAGGAAAAAAGCAATTACGGATGGAAACATGTGAGTGGCAGGTATTGACAAATAAAAGATTGATAAAATTTATTGTAGATAAAAAATACGCACACATCTGCAGATTGACATGTTAAAAGGAAATTCACAAAGAACCAGTTCAATGAAAATATTTACGCGTGATATACCAGTGTTCGAAATGACCTGCACGAAGATGTTGGGGATAAGGGAAACAAGACAAGATATGTATCAGAATTTGTAGCAATTTGTATATATGTGAATTAATGGCTTTTATAACATAAATAAAAATAAAATTAAAAAATAACAACAATCTGAATATTATAAAAAAAATTCAATTAAGAAAAAAACTTACTCTGGACCTCCGATATATTGGGTGCTAAGAACTACAATGAGCGTATATTGGGACGATGATTTAAATCACTAACATTTCAAAATTTTAAATTACAGACAGTATCTGTAGTTGAAAATGTGGTCTGCACAATATATACACCCAAATGACAGATGTCACTAAAACCTTAAAAACTCCGAAAATTTGGAGATACCGTTATGTAGGGACTGCATTATATACTGGACCTACAGGGTGAGATTAAAAAACTGCAACCAAGTTCAGACTGCTGTCATTTCAAAGCCACTTGTTCGACAGCTGTTAAAATTATTCCAGTGACAGCTCATTATATTGTTCACAAGCGTACAATAGCATTTTGGTGAGAATTTTCCAGAGAAAAAGTTATTCGTGATGGTGTGATTTCTTTATATTTGGCTGGAAAACCACAAGTGGCTAGCGTTAGAGCAGTCGTGTATTGTGTATCGTACCATCGCAGGTAGCGTAGCCCGAAGTCAAGGAAGTGGACGGAAGAAAACAGCAACATCAGCAGAAATGGTTCGAAAAATAAAGAAGCGACTTAATCGAAACCCGCGTCGAGGTCGCCGAAAAATGGCGCGTGAGCTGAACATATCGCAATGTTCCATTCGGCAAATATTGAAAAATGAGCTCGGTGTAAAGTCATTGAAATTCCAAAAAGTGCAAGAACATACACCGCAACAGAAAGAAAATAGACTCAAAGGAGCTAAAGAGTTGCTTCGCTTTGCCGAAAGTGGTAAACTGCCGAATTTGGTTTTCTCCGATGAGAAACATTCGTTGCCAGCAGCTTTTAAACAAAGATAATGATCGTGTTTACTTGCCAAAGAGGTGAGCTGAAAATATCTTGGAGGGTGTATTAAAGCCTTGGACACCGAAATATTTCGTCCGCAAACCTTGGACATTCCTATAGGACTCAGCCCCATAGCACTCAGCACACGTCACCCAAGAATGTTTGCAAAATGAGGTTTCTCGCTTCATTTCCAACGCACAATGGCCACCAAAATCTCCGGATACCAATCCGTTGGACTATTGTGTCTGGACTATTTTGGAAAGCAAGGTTGGCACTAAAAAATTCCAAAGTGTCGATCACCTCAAGAAATCGCTTCGCTGGGAATGGGCCAAAATACCGCAAAGCAACATTCGGGCATCGTCACTCAAGAAGTCAATTAGTACGCGAGCTGTGTGGCACGCAACACCGTCTTGTTTACACCCCATGCCGTGCAAGTCAAGCTTTTGCAATTTTGGCAAAATCAGAGTCGGACATTATCACACTGTAGCACTCACTATTCATAGTTAGGATTCGCAGCATCAGTAAAAAGTACTGTTCAATGAGGCGCCGGGCCAAATTGAGAGAGTTTTTCGAGATGCATAGTTATCTATCAAAATCGACAATTCTGCTTATTTTTGTAAAAAATGACCTTCGTCAGTGAACCCAATTTTTTTGATAAAAAAAAAAGATTTTGATCTTCGCCCAAATTTCCACAGGCCCACTCACCAGAACTTCTGCGTTGCAGTAGTTTGTTTGGCTTCAAGTTTTGCACCAGATATAATATGAAAAGCTTCAACCTAAATCCTTTCCCAAAATTTTCCACGTTGCCGAGTAAATGTGGTCTAATGACTGAGAACAATGATGAATCAATAATTTCTGGTCATTATTATCACTGCCCGATACAGCGGCAATAGTATTATTTTACACTCCACGTAAGCCTTTATACAACAGCCGCTTTAGTAGGTCGATTACATTGACCCCAAAATACGTACTAAATGTTACTTAATTTAGTAGTGGGTGAAGGGATAGTGCTGAAGCTCTGAAATTTTATGTTGAGGTCACTGTTGGTTTCATCTTTTCGCTATTTCGATTTTTTAACATTTTTTTTTTAATACATTTCCAAATATATGTGAAGTCAAAAGCCATAATCTCTTTGAATAACATTTTTGTCCGTGTTGAGAAGATATATCCGTGTTTCATCGTGGATTTAATATTGAGAGATTTTGAGATTAAAAAAAAAAATGATTCATTTGTTTTTTTCAAAATTGTCAGGCTCGTAAGCTCAATAGAAGAGGAACCAAAGAATTAAATAAAACTAAAATTCTTTTGGAAAATCTTCTAAATTTTACTACCATTTTTTCGTTTTTAATTTTATGAGGGTTATGAGGTTGACCTCAAAATGTTACTCTTATTTGAAGAGGCCGTTGTTGTCCATATTTTCATTGAACCCAAAATGTGATACAAACATTGCTATGTTCAATCCTCCCAATCTTGATATTAGATACATATTTTATTTCTTTGTGGCAATTTTTACCATTAATGAAGGTGCTACCAAATGGGTCTATGGTACCAAAATGTGTCTAATTTAGATAACCATCGGCAATCTGGATATACATTGTCAACAAATGGTTTTGTAATTGTGAAAACCTCATTTAAAGTTCGGAGATATATGTCAGCCTACAGGAGAGTGATACACTCACAATCGGTTTCTATCGTTAGATTATCTTCTAGTTTTCAAAATTATGAGTCTTCAGTCTAAATTTTCCAATGGATTTCATACATACATAAAATAACGATTATTTCTCTTTCTTTTTAGGTAAGTTGCACAAACTATTTTTGGGATGTTTTGTAAGTAGATCAATATATGTAGAAAATAAAAACGCATATTCATAAGAACAATAAAAATTCAAAAAAGAAAACTATATAAATAAATAAATTAATAAACAGAGCCTAACTTTCAATAACCTCCACCATTTAGAAGGAACATGACAATTTTTAAAAAAATTTCTTTGAAAAATACCGGCTGAATGAAAACCATTATATGAGGGATGTGCGAAGACGAGGACTTACATAAGTAATTTTTTGTCATTCTCTGTAGTGCCGATTCCGAACTTCAAATACGAAATTAGAAACAATTTCGGTGAATAATGTAACATATCATCAAAATTCCGAATGAAGGGAGTAGAACGAAGGCGTGGACCTCAATAGACAATTTTTTGTCATATGTTTAAGTATCTGTTACGAATTTCGCTAAAATCATAAAAATGCCATTATTGGTAGGTACCGATATATGGGGCTCAACAAAAAATTGGAACAACCTGGTCCCTTTACAAACTTAAAATGCCTGCTGGCAAAATGGATATGTATGCAAAGTTGTAGACTTCTATCTCAAGTCGTTCGAAAGATTATTGATTGTTACAACAGACAGATATCGCTAAATCGAATTCAAATTTTACGCTAATGAAAAATATGTATACATTGTTGGGTCTGATTATTTCGAGGAGTTGCAAACGGAATAACAAAGTGGAGGGTATAAAAAATTAGAAACACTGCTATTTTTGATGTTATTTACTATTCAATTTACTGGTCAAACATACTTCCTCGCTTACCATTATTTACATTCCCAGCACCCACATACCATAGCAATAAATCCTTTCAATGTTGTTATACTCTCATAGAAACGTTGCTGGAAATAGAAGGAAACTGGGCAAAATCTTCAATTCCATTCTAATTAACAAAAAAGTATCCGAAATACCTTTAAATTTAATTAAAATCGAATTTAATTCATAATGACTGCCAAGCAAGCACTTATTCCCCTGCCGCCCCCAATGTGCAATCACGATATTGGAATTCGCACACGTGTCGCCATTTCCCAGCGTGGCATAAATGTATTTTTAAACATTTTACCACCTGACGCAAAAAACGAAAATGAAAAAACAAAAACTCCAACGATATCATGGTGGCTGACTGACTTGCAAACTGGGTTGAACGTTCGAAAAATTGCCAAATATCTGCTGGTATGGATAGCAGCATGGATGGAGGTAACACGCGTAATCTTTTAATGCTGCTCGATGCGAACGAAAGAACCTTCGGCAAGGAGTAACTTATTGGTTTTTAACTTGAGGTATACAAGACGACATTTGCTGCCAGTTGAATGAGCAGGAGAAAAAAAAGTTTTTTTGTGGTTTTAGTGGTTCAAGCATGATATACTACATACACCGATTTTTCGTATATTAAGAGTAAACGAAAATAAAAACGCCCGCAGGAAAAAATCAAACACAAATCTTTAAAATGAACAAAAAGGGAAAAAACAAAAGTTCGAATTTTAGTTACACTCACAAATGCCTCTTAGCATTTGGGGGTACATAAGAGGGGAATGGAAGTTTGAAACACAAAATGTTCTTTAGATTTATTGATATTTAAAAAAAGGATCTTTAAACGATGAGCAGGCATTAAACTTTAAATTTGTTTGAGAATATGTTAAAAATCCATTTAACAACCTTAATTGAGTGTTCGCAAATTACAAAGTTATCTGGACAGTTTATAACAAATTTAATTAAAACATGGCTAAAGGCTAATAAATGAAACTTTTCGGATTTTCGTTTACATATAAGAAATGGCCATACAAACCTGCAAAGTTTTAGCCAAATAATGTGTATTTAGTAATGGACATTCCCAGGGATAGATTGATAAAAAAAAAACTTTAGAAAATATTAGTCGGTTTGCCATCAGATATATATACCTTCAATATTGGATCATTCATGTATTCCCTTTTTTGGTGGAGATACTAGTACTAGATAGTACATATCTCGGTTCGAAGTGAATATCGGAGCAAGTTCATCACATCTACATGCGAGACTCAATGTTAGAAAAAAAAAAATAAGCAAAGGCTACAATCGTGGGGGCCGACCATGTGATACCCTGCAACACTATAATATATTGGAAAACCTCCTTAGGTCCACACCCATATTATATTTTTATGGGAACCCTGATAAAATAGATTTAGAAAGTAAATGTAGTTCAAGGATTTGGATTAAAAACAATTATATATTTTAAAGAACCCCCAATCAAAGGTCAATAATCGTGAATTAAAACAAAAAAAAAAAAAAAACTATTTAAGGACTTTCTGCCCAAAACGGGTAGATTGAAGAAATTATGTATTTTTAAAAGAAAAAAATCAAGAACGTTCTCGTCAAAAATAGATTATGTACATTCAGAGAAATTGTATTTAAATGACTTTCTGGTCAAAAATACTTTAATAGACATCCCTGTTAAAGTCGAGAATTGCAAAAAATACAGATTTTTAAGGACGTGGAATTAAAAAATATATATTTTACAAGACTTCCAAGCCAAAGAGCGTGGATTTGAAGCAAAAGTATTTTAATGGCTTTTTGTTAAAAATGTTGAGGTCAAAAAAAAAAAAAAAACAACGGGGAATTCCAGGGCAAGGAAAAAAATAATTTAAATCATCCTGGATTTAAAGAAACATATTGAAGGACTTTAGTTAAAAAGTATTTTCATGGACTTCCTCTTCAAAATTGGTTTTAATTTTTTAATAAATTGAATACTTTAACAATCGTAGATTTTTAAAAAAAATTTTCTTAAGGACTACCTCAAAAAGAATAGTGGATCTAAAACAAGGAAAGGACTTTTTGGTCAGAAATAAAATAAAATATTTTTGGTGATTTCCTGGTCAAGAGTATTTCAAAGACTTCCCTGTCGAAAATAGAGGTTCTAAAAAAAGGTATTTAAAGGACATCATGGTCAAGAGTCGTAAATTAAAAACAAGTAAAAAAGCAGCCAAGTTTAATACCCTCCACCATTTCGAAGGAACATGAAAAATGTGAAAAAAACTTCCGGAAACTAACACTTAAATGAAAACTGTTATATGGAGATTATACGAAGACGTGGACCTGCTTACGAAATTTTTTGTCATTGGCTGTAGTATCCATTACAAACTTCAAATACCAAATTTGAAACCATTCGGGTGAATGATGTCGCTAAAGTTATCAAAATACCGAATATCGAGAGGTGCCGTTGTATGGGAGCTATACGAAAAAGTGGAGCGACATGGACCTGCGTACTGGCAAAGTACACATGTTTGCAAAATTTTTACCTTGTATCTCAACTCGCTCGTAAGTTAGCATGATTACAACAGACAGACAGACGGACATCGCTAGATCGTTTAAGAATTTTACGTTGATCCAGAATACTTTGTAGGGTCTATCATGAATATTTCGAGGAGTTACAAACAGAATGACAACGCTAAATTACCCTCCTTAGTGGATGGTGGAGGGTATAAAAAGGAAGAGCGACTGAAGAATAAGGAAAAGTTTATGTTCTTTGTCTATTTTACCCCTTAAATATTTTCCTATCATGTCCGCTAAAAATGGGCTTCTACACCAACCCTACCGATCTCTGAACATGCTCTCTGATTTGGTCTGAGATTGGAACATTACAGATTATTTTTAAAAAAGTGAGTCAAAAGGGAGTTACTCCTCCAAGCATGGTGAATCTAGAAAACATTTGTCTCCCTGGAGTTGCGAATTTGTGAACTTTGAAAATAGAATTAAGGGTACTTTTTCGAGGACTTCCTGGCGAAGAATAGCGGAAAAATATTTTAGAGAATTGCAAATCTGAAAAATATTTATTGGATTTTAAAATGTATTTCAATGGTTAAGAACTGATGGAGTTTAAAAAATATATTGCTCAAAATTTTAACCTGCTGGTCAAGAAATGTGGATCTTTGTGGACCAAGGATCGTCTAGACAATAATCGGGAATTTAAAAATTGTATATTTCGGGACTTTCCAGCCAAAAGATTCTGAGGAAGAATTATAGACTTAATAACTAATTTCAGAAACAATTTTATCAGGAATCGTAGATATAAAAAATATATATAATTTCGCAGACTTACTTGTCAAGTGTTGTGGATAAAAAAGGATATTTATATTCTTTATATATAATTATATTCTTTATATGTATTATATATATTCTATATATAATTTCGTAGACTTTCTTGTCAAGTATTGTGGATAAAAAAGGATATTTATATTCTTTGCCAAAAAAATAATTTCGAAGACTTCCTGGTGTAGGAAAAATATATCTTCAAAAACTTCCTAGTCAAGCATCCTGGATTTAAAGAAATATATTCAAGGACTTCCTGGAAAATTCTTGAATTGATTTTTAAAATAATATGTTCAATGACTTCAAAAAAATAATTGGTTAAAACAATATTCTGCCTGGCCAAGAACAATGGATTTAAACATTTTTTCAAAACATTTTTTCAGGAGAAAAAAAATATATAAATATTTTCAAGACTGCCCTGTCAAAAATCGGGTATTTAAACAAGTAAGCAAAGGCTATAGGGGCCGACTATGTTATACCCTACAACGCTACAATATGTTAGATAGATTTCGCTTTTGAAATTAGGCTTCAATTGTGTGATCGGAAAATATTTTGCAATCATCTCCAAAAGCAAAAAGCCCCTCTGTATCTCCAAATTTAGACTCATCTATACGATTTGCTTGTCTACGATATTTGGCTATATTCGTCAACGAAACCAGTATAACAAGCCAGAAGTTCGTCCTTTGTGTATTTCGGATATCGCCTGTAAGCAATGCAGGTATTTTTTCACACAAAATTAGTGGTCTATTCTACCCGCTGTCCCAAACTCTAACTTTTCGCGAGATTTCGTGACCTTTGGTTTCTATTTGTGACCTTTATAACGGCTGTAAAATCAGGAACATTTTTAGTTGTTGGTCCATTTCAACCCCTAATATATTGCGGACATCTTTGAAAACAATAGACCTAGCCATTCTGAGCCTAACCCTTCCCTTTTTCGTGACGATAATTGCAATCTGTATATAATAACCCCAACCTGTGTTATAAGGTAAAAAAATATTACAAAATGTACACTTCAACATTATAAGTCAAATTGAAAAAATCGCATGCAATAAAAAATATGAAAAAATAAAAATATGTCACCAAATACTAAAAAATCTATATTAACATCATTATTGGCATATTTTTCTGCGATTTTTTTAGATTTTATAATTTTATGTCAAGTCGAGGGCATTCTGAATTGACAAATTTTGTCAAAATCGGTCCAGCCATTCTTCAGATATAAGCATTCTAACTAACATCTCCTTCCTTTGTATATACACATTGTATATATTTCGCTATATATATCCCATATATCCCTGCCTTACCCCCTGGTAAACATTACCATCGTTCTCCACAAATAAACAAACGCTGTTTTTATAAAAACAACAATAAAGGGATAAGCCTGACCATTTTGCAACAACAAAATACTACGGTATCCCGAACAGACAAGCCACACTGTTCTATATCCCATATATTTACTATCGGCATCTACGTAACGGGCAGAATTGACCTGTTCGTATATTTGTGATTTCGCCGGGATTAAAAATATTCACGGTTTAATGGAAATTTTGACTTTTATTTAACACAAATGTCATGGCCTTTTTCACCCACTAAATATTAACTGATGACCATCAAAATTCGAAGGCTTCTGTCCAGCCCTAAGCTCTAGCCCCATGCTAACTTCCGCTTTGATAGGTCTATAATTGCGACCTGTAGAGCAACTGCAAAATTAACATTTTTTCAGTTTTTGGTCCACTTCAATATGCGATCACCTCCAAAAGAAATAGGGTTCTATTCTGACCCTAGCCCCACCTCCATTCTAAATTTCGTGAAGATCGGACCATAATTGCGAACTGTAGAGTGATTACAAATTAACATGGACAGACGGACGGACGGACATACATAACTAGATCGACTCAGCAGATGTTTTTTTAAATATTCGGTGCATTTTGTAAAACTAAGGAGCTATATAACTGTCGGAAAGCCGATTGAAACTTAATAACTTGTTCTTGTACAATTTATGCATAAGTCAGAAAAGGTAAAGGGGTTCAAGTATTCAAGTCTATAAAAAATAGTCACCTTTGTAGTTATTACTTGTCTAGAATATAAAAAGCCTTTCCAGATGATGGCATAGGGTGTAAATACAACCAGTCTGTGCACATACTTCTACTTACATATGCCAGAAGTTTTTAGTATTCCTCTTCTTATTTCCCAAACCAACATCACACATTTATTCTTTCATAAAAAAACTGATAACATTGCACTAAAGAAAAATGAAAACCATAGGAATTATTTTAAATCTCTTAACCATATGTCAGTATAGCTCTTCGTTTCCCCCAGTGAACGTGAGAGAGGATTTAAATTGATTTACGAAGTCCGATTATAAAGTAAGAGATTAGAAACCCCATTCACACAGACACGAGCAAAACAACACACATGAACTAGCTAAGCAAAGGAAAAACAATTGTCTGTAGACATAAACAATCCAGACTTACTTTTCATTTAACTACACATCTTCTTCTGTTTCTTAAACTTTTCGCTCTAACCAACACCTCTTTGTTTGGGATAGCCTTTTTGCTATCTGTTTTGGTTTTTGTTGCTGTTCTTTTTCTGGCTTTTCCCATTTTACTTACTGCTGCATTTAAAAGTATTACAAACTGTTTTTATTGCATTCAACTACTATGTTTGAGAATATTCAGATACAATTGTATCTGAAGATTTGCCTTTTTCCATTTCCTTTCTTTATTATCGTTTTTTTGTTCTACTGATGACTTTGTAATTTTCTGTAGCAACCACAAGCACATAGCACACACAGACACTTGTACAATGAAATACCAAGAAATGAAATAAAATTTACTTTTTGTCGCTCCAAAGGATTTCATTTTTGTCTAAAGGAGAAAAAATCCATTTAGTTTAGTTAAAGCCAGACAAAATTGCATACACTTGGTTTTGTGTGTGTGTGTTGTGCCCTGTCGGAAAAAGGATCAGCATATAATAAAATGTCTGTTATATTTTATAAAGGCCTTGGCACAGACATGTAGTCAGCCGTTGTGAAGGTTGAAGGCCTGAATGTGTGCCTGTGTGGTTGTTGCATTGCGTTTTTTTTTTTGTTCTGTTTTTTGTCAATGAAATGTCTCATTGCAGAATTTGATAAGTTATGAATGGAAAAAAATTCTGTCACATTTAATTTGTCCTTGTAGCATCATAGGAAAATGTATTTAATGACTTGAACTAAAGATTAAATATTTAAATTTTATGTAGAATGGTGTACTTACCAATTAACTGGAAAGAAAGGAATAGAAAAAAGGGTTTAGTAAGCAGCATTTATATGAAGTTGTAAATGTTATTTAAAGTATATAAAATATTGAGATAATATAAAAAACATGGAAAAAATATGCATTGTTTTTGATAAATAATTCTTAATAAAAACTCTACGGCTCTTTGATTACAAAGTCTTGATTTTTTTTCTAAAAACTTTTTTTCTGATCTTTAGTTATTTAATTCGACCTCACTGTGACAAAACTGATAACAGCAACACAAGGTCGACGTCGGTACTTGGCGAGATTTTGTATATTTTTGTTATGTGTTTAAATATTATTGTTCCTGATGATGTTCTCCATCGGAGGACGAACTATCGAAAATAATAAATAAATTAAAAAACAACAAAGGCATTTATTAAACTCACCATTTCAATAATTTCTTAAAACATAATAATTTTTTACATAAAGTCCATCAAACATATTCGTTATGAAATCAAAGATTTAAAAAAATATTTAAAAGAAATTATTGATTTTTTTCTGGGAAGGGGTTGAAAGAAGTATTTTTGAAAAAATCACAGTAATTGTCCGTGAAGGCCACACAAATATATTAAAAACGCATTTTCTGTCCGAGAAGCCATAAAATATAATTATAAAAATCCAAGTATATATTTCAAAAAGGCTTTTGAAAAATATTTTAAAAAACTTTTCTATTTTTGCCGAGGAAGGTTTTGACATACAAATAGATAAAATTATCAATGATAACCATAAGGTTGTAGAAAATCTAGAATTTTTGTCAGGGAAGGTCATTTTATAAATGTTAGAATTTTTTTTTTTTTGTCCGGGAGGCCTTAATAAAATTTTTAAAAAACATCCAAGATTAATTTAAGAGAAACTATTCGAAATCTCGAAATATTTTTAAAAATAGAAAAAAGTTCATGACGAAGTTCCTTTAGAACAAGTTGAAAAGTATTATTCGGTTCAGGAAGTTGGATGAAAATCGCTGACTTCTTTTGCACGTTATACGGTTTACAATTATTCAAAATGTTGACCACTTGTAAAGGGCGGTACCAGTAGGAGTGGGGCGATAAATTCCATATTGTTTCGCATGATATGAGAGATATACAGGTGAGATGAAAGAACTGCAACCAACTTCAGACTGCTTTCATTTCAAAGCCACTCCTCCAGCAGCTGTTAAAATTATTCCAGTGATAGCTCATTATATTGTTTAGAAGCGTAAACAAGTGGCTATCGTTAGAGCACTCCAGCATTTACATGTGAATAAATTTTTTGTTGTCTCGTACCATCGCTCATTACCGTGATACTGGTAGTGTAGCCCGACGTCAAGGAAGTGGACGGAAGAAAACAGCAACATCAGCAGAAATGGTTCGAAAAGTAAAGAAGCGACTTGATCAAAACCCGTGTCGCAGTGGCCGAAAAAATGGCTCGTGAGCTGAACATATCGCATTCGCATTCCATTCGACAAATATTGAAACATGAGCTCGGAGTAAAGCCATTGAAATTCCACAAAGTGTAAAAACTTACACCACAACAGCAAGAAAGAAAATAGACTCGAAAGAGGTAAAGAGCTGCTTCGCTTGGCCAAAAGTGGTGAACTGCCGAATTTGGTTTACCGAATCAGGAAACATTCGTTGTCCAGCAGTTTGTAAAAAAACAAAATTATCACATTTACTTGCCAAAGAGGTCAGCTGCATTTGGCCGTAGACCTTTGTCATTCCAACAGGACTCAGCGCTATCGCATTCAGAACGCACCTCCCGAGAATGGTTACAAAATGAGGTTCCTCGCTGCATTTCCAGCGCACAATGGCCACTAAAGTCTTCGAATACCAATCCGTTAGACTATTGTGTCTGGAGTATTTTGGTAAGCAAGGTTGGCACTAAAAAATACCAAAATGTCGATCACCTCAAGCAAGCGCTTCGCCGGTAACTGACCAAAATACAGCAGAGCAACATTCGGGCAGCGTGTGACGGTTTCATTGGCCGTTTGAAGGCCATAATTGGTGCCAAAGGTGACCAATTCAAACAAATCTAAACTTATTCTAAAATTTGACGCTGTTTTCGACATTTTTTGCATACATTCAATGAAATTTAAAAAAAAAAATGTAAAAATTATGGCGTTTGGCTTTGTTGTTGTTTTTTTATCTCACCCTATATGACCAAAGATTTGGGGCTTACAAGGGTCTTTACAAAAGCTTAGCCTAGAAAGCTGATACACTTCTGGGGCTCTGAGTACTTAAGTTTAATTTCTAACAGCGAGAGGAAAGTTTAAAAAATGTAGAAAAAAATTATAAAATGGCCAATTGATAACGTAAGGCTTGTAATTTTCATAGAAGAACTGCCCATTACATCCTCTACATATCTTGCGATCATTTCAGATAACCCTGACGCCGTCCAACATTTCTTAGGGATAGGGCAATAGTTGAGACCTTTTAATTAACTGTATCGACAAACAGAGGCTAGATACTTATTCCATGAACATTTACATTTCTTACCTTTTTTTCACCGTTATATAGAACTAGAATTGAGCCCCAGTTTTTGGGACCCCCTTGACAAATGACAGGAAAATTCAGATTAATCGATTAAATCCACATTGTATCATGGCTTACACAATATTGTATTTCTATGAAGCCTAGGCTATGTTATATGTGAATATAATCGATTTGTATTGAAAATGGGCCATGTAGGTCCACATCTTCGTATAGCCCCCATATAACGATACCTCCCGATATTCGGTATTTTGATGATTTTAGCGACATTATTCACCGGAATTGTTTTAAATTTGGAATTTGAAGATCGTAATGGATGCCAGAAAATTCTTGATGATTGATTGATGATTTTAGCGACACTATTCACCGGAAATGTTTCAAAATTGGTATTTAAAGTTCGTAACAGATACTACGGCTTAAGACAAAAACTAGGCCATATAGGTCCACATCGTCGTGTAGCCCCCATATAACGGTACCTCCCGATATTCGGTATTTTGATGATTTTAGAGACATTATTTACCGGAATGGTTTCACATTTGGTATTTGAAGTTCGTAATAGATACTACAGCCTATGACAGAAAATTGTCTGTGCAAGTCCACGTCTTCGTATAGCCCCCATATAAAGGTACCCCCCAGATATTCGGTATTTTAATGATTTTAGCAACATTTTTCACCGAAATTGTTTCAAATTTGGTATTTTAAGTTCGTAATGAATACTACAGCCTATGACAGAGTATTGTCTGTGCAGGTCCACGTCTTCATATAGCCCCCATAAAACGGGGTATTTTGATGATTTTAGCGACATTTTTTATAGAAATTAATTCAAATTTTGTATTTGAAGATCGTATTGGATACTACAGCCTATGTCAGAAAATTGTCTGTGCAGGTCCACGTTTTATAACCCCCATAGTACCTCCCTATATTCGGTATTTTGATGATTGTAGCTACATTATAAAGAGATTTTTTTTCAAGTTTCCCATTTGAATACGGTAATAGTTTATGACAAAAGTTGCCTATGCAGGTCCACGTCGACAAATTTTTTAATGAATTTTTTAATTTTTTTTTTTTTGAAAATTGCAAAATTTGTACCAAATGGTGGAGGGTATTCAAAGTTCGGCCAGGCCGAACTTACAGCTTTTTTACTTGTTTTACAAACATATCTTTTTACAAAAATGATTTTTCATCTATTATCTGGAAACCAGTGTTATCGACCATTTGAAATACTGGCAGATTTGAAATAGTTTTTCTTTACACACATTATTGCAATAATTTAACAATTTTCATTATATCGACCAATATAACATAAAAATGTTTTTATTTTCATGTAAATACAGTTAATTACTATCAAATAGGATTCCAAGTTCGTTCCGATGTTCATTATATGCAAATGTGCGCTATTTAACAAAAATGTCAAAATCACACTTAATGAATGGCATTGTTTGTGTAAAACATGGCCCGAAAATACACACAGATATTTATTGTTGTTATCGGCATGCCAACATTATTAGAAAACTAGACAATAACAACAACAGCCAAAGCAGCAAAAACAGCTAATTTACAAAATTCCAATATATTGTGTGTGTGTGAATGTTTGTATGGGTGTGTGCGTGAGTGTATAGTAAACATCAATTATAATAACACCATCACACAATAAAATGTCATTTATAGACGGAATAAAATTATAAAAGTCCATGACCTGATATACTACTTACGCGAACTCGAGCCCAGAAACATTAGAGAGACCACACACACCCACACATGTGTGTTTTTATATAGAGTACTATTCCGTTTTGTTAATGTATTTGTGTTGTCACAGCAAAAATGTTGCAGATATCACACTCTTTGTGATATTCTAAAATACTGGACATTTCTATTGTATTGCTGTTGGTGGCAACAAAAAACGCTGATATTTTTGTAATTGATAGCTGTTGTGTGGAATATAAATTCATGGTAGTGACTTTTAGGTATAACTACACACAAACACACACTCTATCACGCCATATAAATACACATTACAAAAACAGACAGCACTACATTCACATATTACATACACTTAACATAAATAAACAAACTTTCGAGTTTTGCCTTGTTAAGGCGAAGATCATATGTTTTTATGATTTATGTGTTTGTTTTCATTCCATGACAAATACAGACATAAACAACACCCACTTTTTGTATTCAAACGATGGCTTTGTGTGTTGTTTTGACAAAACACCACTCACTCACACATACATACACATGTGTCTATATGGTGTTATTGCCATTAGTATATTAACCAGTGCGTGTGTTCAGATTTATGTATCTGTGTGTATTCAGTCTGTTTATTATTTGTATAGATTTATACGTGGGAGCTTTTAAGTGATAAGTCATGTAGTCTCAAGTGTAAAAGTGTCAAAAATATTTGGCTTTTAACCCAGCTCTCAGTCGCTCTCTCTCTGTCTCTCTCTCTATCATCAGTTGAAATAACATTTTAAAGTGCGTATTATCATAAAAATGTATAATTTGTATTAGCATAGGGTCTCTGACAGTAGGCGGGTGTCATGGCATCAGTGGGTTTTTGTGTTAATGACTAATGACATTTTCAAAGGGTTAATTAATAATCCCTCCGATAAAAGACAAATTTAATATTCTTTAGAAGGACCTTTATTAAACTTCGAAAAAAATTAAAGTAGAAAAAAAAACAAGTTATCTCAGCCCAATCGATTATTAAAATATATTTTGACTTGTGTTATGATTATTCGAATTGTTGACCTTCTATCTTGTAGGTTCTGAAGTAATGGGCCAATACTGTTCATTTTGTATCAGACCTAAAAATATATGATATAAATATTTCGTCGTGCCAGGTTTGAACTTTATTGGCAACTTCCTTCATTTAATATGAGATATGTGATAATTTTTAGAAAATGTTAAAATGTGCGTGAAGTTCCAGGTATAGTTGAACGAAGCATTCCATTTTCAAACTTCATGTAATACAGATAAATATATTGGAGTGGAAAAATACAAGTAAATCGAATTCATAAATTCCATATTCATCTCAGGTTTCTGGTTGGAAGCAATGTTTAGACATAGCAAGTTGTTAAGATAAAAGTATTGAAAATTGTGCTCCTTTGTGGGTGAGATCTTTTGTTAACAAAAATGTTTGTATGTGTAAAATTGAAATTAAACCCATGTGGGGGAGTCACCAGAAGAAATCGTCCGATCTCTACCATCTTTATAAAATATCTTGGGTTGATGGAAATATTGCCATGTACCAAGTCTGAATGAAATCGGATGTTCACATCACGTTTTATGATCTTTACGGATATTAAAAATGTTGACCCTTTGTGGGGGAGGTACCAGAAAGAGTAGGCCGACATATACCATCTTCAGACAAGACCTTGGGTTAATAAAAATATTGTGATATATCTAATTTGATGAGAACTGGATGTTTTTTCCGGTTTTTGTGGGGGAGGTACCAGAAGAAGTGAACCGATATATTCCCTCTTCACCCCAGACCTTGGGTTTATAAAAATATTGAGATGTGCGAAATTCGAAGACAATCGGACTCTTACTTCGTATTTTTAAAGAGATGTAATTATTCAAAATTTTGACCATTTGCGGGGGAGGTACTTGATGGAGTGGACCGATATTGTCAATTTTCACACCTAAGCTAGAACTGACGCAAATATTAGGATTTGTAAAGTTAGAGCAAAATCGGATTATCGTTTCTCGTTCTGTACAAAAATATATTTTTTGAAAATTTCGGTTTTTTGTGGGGGAGGTACCAGAAGGAGTAGACCGATATATTCCATCTTAACACCAGACCTTGGGTTAATATAAATTTTGGGATGTGTGAAATTTGAAGACAATCGGACTCTTACATCACACTTTCTAAGAGATGTAATTATTCAAAATGTTGACCCTTTGTAGGGGAGGTACTTGATGGAGTGGACCGATATTGGCCATTAAACTGTTATTTCGATTTTTGGTACATTTTGGTACTTTTCACATCCTTTTTCCAAAAACCAATAACCACTAAGCACACTTTCAAAATCGTCCAAATAAAAATATTACGACGTAAGGACCAAATCGTCCCTTCATTCGAGAGTTAGCATGCGGGACACCCCTAGATTGACTTCAAATCTCTTGAAACGGCACTTTTTCTCGATGAGACATATTTTCACATTTTTCAACATTTTTGAAAAAATATGGGTCCAATTTTTACTCATGGTAATGCTTGCATATTCATAGCAATGCTTTTTATGGACCTACACATATCGTACCAGCATCATGCGATATATTTTTGTCAACTGAGATCCGGTAAAAAGACAGACTATATGGGTGAAGGTCGTACGATGTCTCATTCCCTACTAGTGTCCTACTACAGTCAAAATTAAATAATTAGTACCTACATCGCTTTAGACTGTGCCAATTTCAGGATGTTTTGAGAATGAGAATTTACGTCCTATTCGAAGTTCCCGGTAACACTCAATGGAAGTTTTTATTCGGAGAGAATGAAAAAAAAACAAGTAAGCAAAGGCTATAGACGTGCGGGGCCGACCATGTGATACCCTACAACTCTACAATATGTTTGAAGCCCCTTTATGTCCAAATTTATTTTGGAAGATTTCGCTTTTGAAATTATGTCACGGAACACTGACCAGATATTACCTTTAGCATTTTGAATAGGGACATTTGTCCAATATTTACACACTCCCTCGTGCTGTTAGTTGTTGTGGTCCATTTTTTAGCTAAATATTATCCAATGGTCATCCAAAATGCTAGAATTCTTCCCTGTCCTTAACTCTGTTCTCAGGCGTGTCGATTGGCTACTACACTATACTACAAAATCTATATTAACATCATTATTGGCATCTTTTTATGTCATTTTTAGATTTTATTCTTTTATGTCAAGAGGGGGTTCTGAACTGACAAAATTTCTCAAAATCGGTCCAGTCATTCTTGAGATATACACACTCTAGCTAACATTCCCTTCTGTTGAAAATTCACATTGCTGTACGTCTATTTGTGATTTCGCCAGAATTAAAAATATTCACTCTTTAATCGAAAATTCGACTTTTATTTAACACAAATGTTATAGTCTATTTCACCCACTAATATTACCCGATGACCATCAAAATTGGAAGACTTCTACCCAGCCCTAAGATCTAGCCCCATGCTAACTGCCGCGTTGATTGGTCTATAATTGCGACCTGTAAAGCAACTGTAAAATCAGATTTTTTTTAGTTTTTGGTCCATTTCAACCCCTATGCGATCATCTTCGAAAGCAATAGGCTTCAATAGGCCTAGCCCCGTCTACATTTTAAATTTCGTGAAAATCGGGCCATAATTGCGACCTGTAGAGTGATTACAAATTAACATGGACAGACGGACATACATAGCTAGATCGACTCAGCTCGGCGAGATAGGAAGTTCCATATATACTCAAACTTATAATACCCACAACACATAGTGTTATAGGGTATAAATATCTAAAACGTTTTTTTGAAACGTCAGACAAATATACCCATTTCTCAAACTCTCTGATAAACTTTCACCAACAAGGTCCAATCATTCTATGCCCTTTGTTTAGTCATCTAATTTTTCTACATTTTTCATTGATTTTTCAGGGATTTGAATTGGATTTTATCTCTTCTGTTTTTAAGTTCTCTTCACTGCTTTCCCATCCTTTCCTTTTTACTCGAAATTTCCAGTAAAAAGAAAAGGATGGAAAAGCTGCATCAGAGAATCTAAAAACAGAAGAGATAAAATCCAATTCAAATCCCTGAAGATGAAATATCGGAAAAATTAATTAAAATATAAAAAAAACAAAATCGTCTGTTATTTTAAATTCTGACCTCAAGCCAAACGAAAAACCAGAAGAAAATATATTGATCAAAGGTCAACAATAACTTTACATTTTTTTTAAAAAAAATATTTTGACTATTCCCAGCTCATAAAAGTGTTTAACATCACTGTGCACTTGTGTTTACGTGCAGATTTTGTTCGCTGGAATATATTAACATACTCGACACAATATCAGTTTTTCTCAATGGCAGCGTTAAATGTTGTCCAACAACATTCGATGAAGATTCCAAAGCCATCATCAATAAATTTGCCATTGTCATTGTTTTCTGAGGTTTTTTTTTGTCGTGCTGCTCTTGGTTCGAATTACATGTTTCAACAGCACTTCTGCTGTTTATCTTTCATTGTCATCATAGCCGTCATCATGAGCGCCAACATCAGGACCATTGGCATCCTTGGTGTTATTACCGCCTGTTTTCTCATGAATTTGTAGTTGGTTTTTGTATATTTTTCTGTTTGTGGGTGAATTGGCTACCACAATGACGTTGGCGAGGGCGACGACGACGCTGATGATGATGGTTGTGATGGTGGTGACGAAGGCGATGATGGCTTTTGTCCTATATTTCATTATTGGCCATGTTTAAATCTTTAGGACTATTGTGGCCGTTTGTTTCAACGTTTTTTTTTTTTTTGTCTTTCGAAATTTTGTTGGCATTGTTGTTGTCGCTGTTACTTTTACAAATCCAACAACCCTACATAAAATTGGTTTTGTTTTCCGCGCCTATGTGTGTGTGTGAATAGTTACCATTGTTGTGTCTGTGCTCAGTCGGGAAGTTATCATTTTGTGTTATTGGTTGTGTCTGTGTGTGTGCAAATGTATCCTCTTCTATTTTTTGTTATTTTTTTTTTCTGTTGCCAATGTCAGTGTCCCTGCTGTTGCTGTTCAACAACTAACGTCACAATTTCCATTTCGATGACTTTGCTAACAATTGCCAATGTCATTTGTAGCATGTGTGAGCAACAATGCGAATGTCTTTACCCCGAAAGCAATGCGAACGTGTGGGAAAGTGAGTGTGACATTGTTGTTGCTGTCATTGTATATGTCAATGTATTGGCTTCAGTTATTGTGTGATGCGTTACCAAAATGTGTCAAAAGAAATTGATAACTGTATTTCATACAATGTCAAAATACTATTTGCCATAGGCCAGACCGAAACATATTTTCTTGGAAATGGTCAAGTGAAATGAAATCACTTAATGACCGACCGATATTTCAGGCCTTTCAATGTTTTGAGAACACTAAAAAATATAATATAAAAATAATAATAATAATAATAATAATAATAATAATAATAATAATAATAATAATAATAATAATAATAATAATAATAATAATAATAATAATAATAATAATAATAATAATAATTAATAATTTGTTATTAATAAGTTAAAAAATATATGTGGGGTTTGCCGGCAGATGTATACCCTACGCCAATGTCTATTTATATAAAAAAATTCTGACTTGCTTTATGTTTATTTAAATATTGACCTCGGATGGAACTGAAGGAGTAGGCCAATATTTTCCATTAGTATCTGACCTAAGTCACATATAAATATTACAACGTACCAGATTTTGACTATATTCGCTACCTCCTTCACTCTTTATGAGACATGTGATATTAATGAAAATTTAATGAAAATCGAATATTTATTTGCAAATTTTATGCGAATAGTTGTTAATCAAAATTTTAAGCTTTTGAAAAAATCTCTAACTTGTTTCACAAGTCATTGAAAATAGTTATTGAAATTTGTGACCCTTTGTGGGGGAGGTACTAGACGGAGTGGACCGATATATGGTCCAGATCTTGTGTTCATAGAAATATTGGGATATGCTCGTTTTATGAGCTTAATTTTTTCCATATTGAAGTAGTGCTCCTTCTCATTCCTTATAGGATATCTTGTATTGGCAGTAATATTGAGAAATATTGAGATGTACGAAATTTGATGGCATTCGAACTCTTATTTCCTGTTATATAAAAGCTATAACTATTTCAAATTTTTACCTTTACTAAAGTTCCGACTGGTCTTGGTCTGATAGAAATATTGGATGTACCAAGCTTGAATATAATCGGATGCTCATTTTGCGTTTTATAAGGGTAATGGTTATTTAAAATTTTGGCCCGTTGTGGGGGAGAAACGGGAAGGGCTGGATCTATATCCATCTTCACATCAGGTCTGCTAATAAAAATATTCGGAATATTTAAAAAAACTAACATAATCGGATTCTTATTATACATTTTATTATAGTTAAATTATTCCAAATTTTAAGCCATTTTTGGAGAGGTACCAGAAGGAGTGCGCAGATGTATCCCATCTTCACACCAGATTTTGTATCAATAAAAATATTGAGATGTGTGAAATTTGAAGACAATCGGACTTTATTTTATATTTTATTATAGTTATAATTATTCTAAATTTTGACCAATTGTGGGAGATGTACCAGAAGGACTGGACCGATACATAACTTCTTCACACCAGGTCTTGTATTAAAAATAAAAAAAAAGTATTGGGATATGTGAAATTTGAAGGCAATCGGACTCTTATTTCACATTTTAATAGAGTTATATTTACTCCAAATTTTAATCCTTTGTGAGGGTGGTACCAGAAGGAGTGATCCGATATATTCCATATTCACAGCAGATCTTGTGTTAGTGAAACTATTAAGAGGGGGCGAGTTTGAAAGTGATCGGATGCTCATTTCGCTTTTTATGATCTTCATGGTTATTCAAAAATTTTACCCGTTGTGGAAGAGGTACCGGAAAGGGTGATCCGATATATTCCATATTCACACATGATTTTGTGTGAATATAAATATTGGGATTAGCGAAATTTGAAGAGAATCGGATGCTTATGTCACATTTTATGAGATGTATAATTACTCAAAATCTTGAACCTCATTGAGGTACCTGAAGGAGTGGGCCCACATTGTCCATTTTCGCACCTGTCCTAGCACTGAAATTATAAATTATAAATTATTTTCTTTGAAAATGTTGACATTTTGTGGAGGAGGTGCCAGAAGGAGTGGACAAATATTGTCTATCATCGAATTCGATCTGAGTTTGGCAATAATATTACAATGTACCAAGTTTGGATCGAATCGGATACTTTCTTTGAGAGTTATCGTGTAAACTACCCACCTAGACAGACAGCGGGAGGGACACCCCTAGATTGGCTCCAAATCTCTTGAAGCGGATTTGGTCCAGAGACCTAGGGCCTGAAACCATTATTTCGATAAGACATATTTTGGTCATATCAAACCCTCAGCCGAGTTCCGCCAAATCGAAAAATTCGGTCGAATATGAAAAAAAAAACTATCCAATAATGAATAGACAGATGGGCGGTCCATAGATCGACTCAAAAATTGGTTCTATGAGGATCTTCAAAAATAACTATTAGTCTTTCTCCTTTCCTTCCCCATGTTTCAAATAAAGTCATGATCAAAAACCAATTAACTATCTAGGGAATCAAATGTCGGACATCCGAAAAAAATGCTCAATGTCTGAAGTTTTTTTTCGGACGACGTCCAATATGGGGTTCTTTTTCTTTGTGGTAGGAGCCGAGGTGGAGAGTTTAATATTGAATTTCCCATTCAAATTACTTAGGACACTCCCAAAGAATCCAGGGACCATTCCACGCCGGTAGAGTAGATGGGCCCGGAGGCCGTCTACTTTGGAGTAGATGGGCCCGGAGGCCGCCTACTTTGGAGTAGATGGGCCCGGAGGCCGTCTACTGAAGAGTAGATGGGAATGTGAAACTGTTGTCCTGCCATCAGGGAAAAACTCTTTTATAAAAAGTGTTTAAAATCTTTGAAAGTTGACGGTGGCAAAAATATTAGTTTTTTTATGAAATGAATGTTTACATTTTATCGGAATTCAGACCGAAAACTTTAAGAATGTCGGTAAAAAAAATTAGAAATGTAACCGATATTTTCTCCAACTCAAACTTTAATTTCCTTTCCGAATTCCCATGAATATCCTTGCGAATTAGGTGCGACTTCGTTTCGAAAGTCGACTAAAACTTCAGACTTTCATCTGACCCTTCGGTCAACCACTCCATATAACTTTTGGTCGGAAGTCGGACCGAATACGCATCCGAAATCGGAAGATTCGTCCAACTTTCGGTTTGAAGTCCGACCGAACTCAGAGAGTCTGGTTCGCTGGGTAGCATCGCAGAAAAAGTAAAATGTATGGGTAAACGTAATTGGTGATTTAAGAGGTTATTTATTTGCCTCATGGGATTAATCGCATACATATTACCAAATATGAATCACACCGCCATTTCCTTTTTGACACCTTACTTCACAAATTTCAAAATTGCGACAACTAACCTCTTTTCCGGTACAACCTAAATTTTGACTGCGGCGTGTTTGCATGAATTTGTCTTTTTAGTTATGACCCGCCATGTAGTAACAGCCACCATGAATCCTGCTGATATATTCTTGTATGCGGATGGACATCACCATCACCACTTCCCGCTGTTCTGTTCAGCTCTGTTCTCTTCTCCTCTGTTCGGTATTGTATTGTTTGTCATGTCTTTTCGGTTGGTTTAAGTTTGAATGGATGCGAATTTAATTCAAACTTTGTCAGTTACATTTTGACACCTTCAAATGGGTGTGGAATTACAAAGGCAGTAGGATTGGCAAACAGACGTGTGAGAGTGTATGTGTGTGTGTGCTCACATTCGATAGGTTGCGTGTCGCGATGGTTTGTCATCATCGTCATCACTGTAACAAAGTTCTGCCAGTGAGTGAGTTTTTCATTCAATCAATCGACCATGTCAAAAGGTGTGTATGTATGTGTATGTGTGGGTGTGTGTGTGTGCGAGTGTGTGAAATTTAATTATCGCAAAACTGTCATGATTCATTTTTGCCGAGAAAAGATTTTGCAAATCACGTTTTTCCGCATACACACACACACACAATACAACAATAATAACATCAGTCATCAGGTCAGGCCCGGACAGGACGCTGCTAGTTATTTTACATATAACAACAAAATTTATTGAGAACGTTTGAAGGAAGAATAATATTAAAATGACTTTATTGTGACACCCGTCACTTTCTGATGTCATTCCGATTAGATTAGAATATTTGATGGGAAATCAAAGCGAGATAAAGGTAGCGTGCTGGTTTTCGGTTATTGGTGTGTCCTTTTTTTAATTATTTTTCAATTTTTGTTGTTTGTAGAATAAAGCTTTGATAATGGGAATGGGATTAGAAAAAGGAGGATAAGCTCGAAGTAGGAGATTTTTTGATTACGAAAGTGAACATTTTACCTATACAGCCTGGCGATAATCAACGAAATGTGAGATATCAACGAAAGGGTCATTGCCCTCATTTCAAAAATTTCCGTCTAGGTCACAATTGTAGTGGTGGCGAGCGTTTTTTTTTAATTTTGGAATATGGTAGTAAAAGAGCACAAGAAGTAGTAATTTTAGAAATTCGTCAGTAAACAGTACTAAATTGAACAAGTAAGCTAAGGCTATTTTGTCATATATAGTAGGCAACAAAAGCGAATGTTGAACCAAATTCTGGAACCAATATTTTTCAAAAAAGGTCGAAATTTTCAAAAAATATATTTTTTACACCGAAAGAGAATGGATAATCCGATTTTGCTCTCCACTCCATCAAGTACCTCCCCCACAAATGGTCAAAATTTATAATAATTACAACTCTCATAAAATATGATGTAAAAGTCCGATTGTCTTCAAATTTCACACATCCTACTATTTTTATGAACCCAGGATCGGATTTTATGAACCAACTAAGACGAAAAACATCGCTCAACTCCTTCTGGTACCTCCCCCACAAACGCTCAAAATTTGAATATCTATGAAGTTCATAAAAAGCGAAATCAAAATCCTATTCCATTCCATTCCATGGAACATCTCAATATTTTCATCAACACAAGATCTCTTATAAAGATGGTAGAGATCGGACCATTTCTTTTGCTATCTGCGAAATAAGCATCCAACTCTCTTTACATTTCACACACATAAACATTTTTATTAACACAAGATCTGTTGTGAAGATGCTATATATCTGCGAACCCCTTCGGGTACCTCACCCACAAAGGGACACAATTTTCAATACTTTTATCTGTCATAAATTGCGAAACAACTCAGCGATTCTTTACAGCTTGTTATAACTAAGTCTAATTATTTAGGTCCGATACGAAATGTATAATATTGACCCATTCTTTAAAAACCCACTCCACAGAGGGTCAAGAGGGCTGAGGGTATACATCTGTCGGCAAAACCGACCGATACTTTTTTATTTGTTTCCATGCATCTTGAACATTTTATTATACCCTCAGCCACATGACTACAGGCACGTTTTGGCCGTACCAAATAACTTATACCCTTATCATTTGATACGGCCAAAACGTGCCTCATCGAAATAACGGTTTTAGACCCTAGGTCTCCTTGGGCAAAATCCGTTTCCGAACATGTGGAGTCGATATAGCGATGTTCGTTCATCTGTCTGGCTGGCTGGTTGTTGTGTACGGTAACTCTCGAAGGGAGTATCCGATTTGGCCCAAACTTGGTACATCGTAATACTATTATCAAACTTAGATAGAGTTCGGATATGGATAATATCGGTCAACTCCTTCTGGTGTCTACCTCATAAAAGGTCGAAATTTTCAGAAAAAAATATTTTACTGCACAGAAAAGGAAAGGAACCCCCAATTTTGCTCCTATTTTGCAAATTCCAATATTTGCATCATTTCTAGGTCAGGTGCGAAAATGGACAATATCAGTTCATTCCATCAAGTACCAGAATAATTATATAATTATATTAATAATAATATTTTTATTATTATGGTATGAAGATGGAATATATCGGTCCACTCCTTCTGAAACCTCCCTACAAAGGGCCGACATTTTCAATGTCATGAAGCTACTAAAACGCTAAATCTAAACCCGTTTCCATTCAGACTTGAAAAATCACAATATTTCTGTCAACACGTGATCTGTTTTAAAGATGGTAGAAATGGGAACATTCCTTGTGGTACCTTCCCCACAAAGGAGGTGAAAATGGAATATATCGGCGCACGCTTTCTGGTACTTCAAGCCCAAAGGGTTCAGAATTTTGAAAAACAAAACACGAAATAAGCATCCAACTCTCATCAAACTTTACACATCCAAACATTTTTGCTAACGCAAAATCTCTTGTGAAGATGATAGATATCTACAAATCCGTTCTGGTACCTCAACCACAAAGAGTAAAAATTTCCAATACTTATATATGTCATAACTTGCGAAACAAGTCGGCGATTCTATACCATTTAATATATCTAAATATTTTCCTTAGCCAGAAATCTGATATGAATATGTAATTAATCGAATATTGGCCAACTGCTTCGGAACCTTCTCCATAAAAGGGTCAATAGTTAGAATAATCATAAGTAAAGGCTGTAGGTATACATCTGTTAGCAAAACCCACGGTAAATATTTAACTTGGTTTAAGGGAAATTGGTACCTTGAACCTTGAAAAAAATCAGACCGTCGCGTTATATAAAGGCTTAAACGAGGCAAAATATGAACCCAAGTTGAATATCTTATTTGCAGAGTTAACCAACTCAGAGAGAACTGGAAGTGTGAAATAGCAGCTGCTTTTGTTGGAAATTGTGACAGAAACCTCAAAAATACCCATAATCGGAAGGAAGACATCGTAAACTTATGCAACCTCCAATATGGGATCTATGTACAATATTTTTATACCCTCCACCATAGTATGGAGGGTATATTAAGTTTGTCATTCCATTTGTAACACCTCGAAATATATATTTTAGACCCCGCAAAGTATATATATTCTTGATCAGCATAAAATTCTATGTCGATTTATCAATGTCTGTCCGTCTATCCGTCTGTGGAAATCACTCTAGCTTCCGAACGAAATAAAGTAGGTTGATAAAATTTTACTCAAATGTGTATTATGTCTGCAGGATTTTTATACCCTACAACACTATGTGTTGGGGGTATTATAAGCTTGATTGGGCCAAAAATTATGTAACACCTCGAAATATTGATTTCCCACATAGGAAAGTATATGTGCACTATCTCGCCGAGATGAGTCGATCTAGCTATGTATGTCCGTCCGTCCGTCTGTCCATGTTAATTTGTAATCACTCTACAGGTCGCAATTATGGTCCGATACTCACGAAATTGAAAATGGAGGTGGGGTTATAATCAGAATATAACCCTATTTCTTTTGGAGATGATCGCATAATATTTTAGCGGTTCAAATGGACCAAAAACTAAAAAATTTTGACAAATTTTGTCAATTCAGAATGCCCTCTTGGCATAAAAGTATAAAATCTAAAAAAATCGCATAAAAATATGTCAATAATGATGTTAATATAGGTTTTGTAGTATTTTGTGATATTTTTCATATTTTTTCATATTTTTTATCGCATGCGATTTTTTTAATTTGACTTATAATATTAAAGTGTATATTTTGTAATACTTTTTCACCTCACAACACAGGTTGGGGTTATTATATACAGATTGCAATTATCGTCCAATCCTCACGAAAATTTTCATTAGGGTAGGGTTAGGCTCAAAAGGGCTAGGCATATATATTTGGGGGTTGAAATGGACCAACAACTAAAAATGTTCCTGATTTTGCAGCCGTTATAAAGGTCACGAATAGAAACCAAAGGACACGAAATCTCGCATGAAGTTAGAGTTTAGGACAGCGAGTGGAATGGACCACTACTTTTGTGTGAAAAAATACCAGAATTACTTACAGGCGATACCCGAAATACACAAAGGCCGAACTTCTGGCTTTTTTATGCTGATTTCGTTGACGAATATAGCCAAATATCGTAGACAATCAAATCATATAGATGGGTCTAAATTTGGACCACAACAACCAACAGTATGACGGTGTGCTTAAATATAGGGGAAATTTCTCTGGTCAATGTCTCGTGACATAATTTCAAAAGCGAAATCTTCCAAAATCGATCTGGATATAAGGGGTCTTCTAACATATTGTAGTGTTGTAGGGTATCACATGGTCGGCCCCGCACGACTATAGCCTTTGCTTACTTGTTGGTATTGAAAATGGGCCATGTAGGTCCACGTTTTCGTATAGCCCCCATATAACGGTACCCCCGATATTCGGTATTTTGATGATTTTAGTGACATTATTTACCGGAATTGTTTCAATTTTGGTATTTGAAGTTCGTAATGGATACTACAGCCTATGGCAGAAAAAGAGCCATGTAGGTCCACGTCTTTGTATAGCCCCCATATAACGGTACCTCCCGATATGCGGTATTTTGATGATTTTAGCGACATTATTTACCGGAATTGTTTCAATTTTGGTATTTGAAGTTCGTAATGGATACGACAGTCTAAGGCAGAAAATGAGCCATGTAGGTCCACGTCTTCGTACAGCCCCCATATAACGATACGGTATTTCATAGATGATTTTTAGCTACATTATGAGCAGATTTTTTTTTGAAGTTTCGCATTTGAATATTGTAATGGCTTGTGACAAAAGTTGCCTATGCAAATCTACGTCGTCGTATAGACCCTAATATACGGCTACATTCGGTATTTTTAAGATTTTAGCAGAATTTTTAACGGATTTTATTTTTTTATAAATTGTTAAATTTGTACCAAATGGTGGATGGTATTCAAAGTTCGGCCCGGCCGAACTTACAGCTTTTTTATTTGTTAAAATTAAAGAATATTTTCCGATTACTGAAAATTAAGCTAATAATTCCAAATGAAAGTACGCTAGTACTTCATAAAACATTTTTGGGCATATTTCAAATTTCATGGCTGGAACCACATATGATAGTATAATATTTGCAGCTTATTTTCCTTAGTGTCTCTTCTTTGTATTCTCTGCCCATTTCGAACCCTTCAAGCCAATTTTTCATCCTTAAATTAAACTCCAGTTGCATATTGCAAGCAATTTTGAAATTAACACCAGCAATGGCATAGTAATAGCTTTCCCTTTTCTTTTTACGTAAAAACAAACAAAGGAGGCATTCATTATCCTAGCACTTCCTAAAATATGAATAAAGAATCCATAATTTCTTCCACAACTTCTTAATTGCCCGGCACGTTAAACACATTCTGGACATTGCATAAAAATTTATGACTTTATTTATGAATATGACTACAAATATTTTTTGATTTTTTCTTACCACCACCACATCTCAGAAAATGGGGTCAATGTTTTATACAGCAACTTGGCCTGTTTGTTAAAAAAAAAAAAAAAAAAAAACATTAAATAAAGTTCAACAACGAATGAATGAAAAGACACCCCAGAGACACTTAAAAGTTTAAAGAGAACGACAGCGAGAGAGAGGTGTACCTTTGCTTGGTTTTTGTGCAACATAAATTCAGTTCATTTAATTTTTTCTGTTTATTTTTTTTTTTTCTTCTTCTTCTTGGACATTGGAGATTAGCCGAACAAATAGCCTTACGAAATGGGCCACCCACAATTGATACCACCGACAGTTCATAATAAGTCTGTTGTCGGCCGTACTTAATTTCCCAGTAAATCTGTACACAAGGTTTTCGCCTTTTCTTCTTCTACTTCTTCTTGGGTTTGTTTGGTTGCTGTGTCCTGAGGGGGTTGCAGCAGACCGATCGCCCGCTCGCCACCACCACCACCTTATACAGCAGCAACACCAACAATATCACGAACCGATATTAAAGTCCTGCAATGGACAAAGTTTTCAAGATTTAAAGAGCATAATAAACAAGTAAATATCAGCTTTAATACCCCGACAACCAACTCTGCTGGGAATAGTGTTGTTGGTTCGGTCAACCAAAGTACAGCGGAAAGGATGCCTGCTTTAAATTCATGCACATAAAGAATATATTCGTGTTGAAGAAAATCGAAAACTGGGCAGCACAAAAGGAAAACGAGAGGAAAGCAAAGGAGGAAAAAGTTATACACTAAAATGTACAATGACATTGTGCCACAGTACTCGAGTGGAACTGCACCTAATGTAGAGGGTTATAATAGAAGTTCAAATGGAAATTCAACCAGATACTGAAACCTACAATGTATTTGTAACAAGGAAACGAAATAGACCCATATTTACTCCTGGTAAACTTCTTCAAGTCGCTCTCTAAGTCGATTTATGAAAGTCCATCTGAAATACATGTGCTTCTACCTTCTATCGAGATTCTGTTCATGTCAACATAGTTCTTCAATATATCCCAATTAATGATCACGTAACCCATTGCAGTTAGAATTTTTTTATACCCTCCACCATTTAATGACGGGTATATTAACTTGTTCATTCCGTTTCTAACTCCTTGAAATACTCATGTTAGACCCACCATAAAATCTTGATCAGCTTAAAATTCTAAGTCGTATTAGCGATGTCCGCCAGTCTGAGTGTCTGCCTGTGTGTCTGTCTGTCGTAATTACGGTATCTTTCGAACGAATTGAGATAAAAGCCTAAAATTTTGCGCACATGTGTATGTTGCCAGTGGACACATAAAGTTCGTAAATGGACCATATCGGTTCACTTTTTCGCATAGTGCCCATATAACGATACGATATTCTGTATTTTCTTGATTTTAGCAATATTATAGACGGGAATTGTTTCAATTTTCGTAGTTGAAGTTCGTAATGAGTACTACAGCCTATGACAAAAAATAACCTATACAGGTCCACGTCTTCGTATGGCCCCCATATAACCGTTTTCGTTTAAGCAGTATTTTTCGATGGAATTTTTTGAAATTTTTAATATTCCTTCCAAGTGGTGGATTATATTTAAAGTTCCGTTTTTCCAGCTCGACTTATGTCCTGCAGACACAAAATCTGATGACCTACAGAAACCTCTGTATGTAAATATATATTATAAGATAACGTTTGCCCTGTCGATGTCTTTTAGCCGAATTTTCCAGTTTAATATTTAGAAAATACAATAACAAAAAACACAAAAAACTTTTAGTACCCAAAATGCATGATTTGTTCAGTTTGACAAAAACAAATTTCAATACTTTTTTTCAAGAATTCAGACATTTTGCTCAATTTTTAGAATTTCAAGATTTTATACACTATTTAAGTTAATTTCTTTTTCGGAAAAATTTATAGGAAAATGTGTACCTTTTACACCAAAAAATGCCAATATTAAAGGAGTTATGGCCATTCTGAAGAATGTTTCCTCTTTAAAAAAGTAATCACAAATAATAGGTAAAAACCTAGAAATGTAAATATTTAAGGAGTTATGGCCATTTTAAAGTATGCTATATTTTCTCTTTAAAAAAGTGATAACAAATAATAGCTGAAAACCCCGAAATGTCAATATTTAAGGAGTTATGTTCGTTTTTAAGTTTTCCGCGGAGGATATTGGTAAAGGCATTGCACAGTGGACCCACATCATATTTTTTCTGATCAAAACATTTCCAATATCTCCATATGTAAACCATTAAAACCACTTTCAAGTCACTGTGAATATGAAATTACAGAATGTCAGTTATTTTACATCACTCAATACGAAATTTAGTACTATTTAGTACACATTTACCACTTTTCGTATAAATATAGAATGCATTTCCAAACCTCCGCCAAATCTAAAACATAGATACCATCAGTAATCTAAATATCAAATTTTACAAGTTTATCTCTATCTCTTCACCCCATACCAAATATAGTACCGTACAGTACTTTTCGTACAGTTATAGTACACATTTCCAAAACCATCTCCACACTTCCCGGCTACACATAAACAAATTTCAGATTTCAAGTACTGCATCTGTTCACCAAATACCAAATTGTAAAAAATATAGTACGATTTAGTACTTGTCGTAGATTCATAGCGCACATTTCTAGAGCCAACTATTTATCCCAATTCCGGATACCAACAGAGAACTCAATATCAAATTTAAGAGTTCCAGCCCTAACTCTTCACCAAATACCGAATTGAGTACTAATTTGTACTCTCCGTACAAATGTTGGACGCATTTCCAAATAACCGCAAAATCTCAAATTTCGCCCATTACCAATGTAGTATCATTTAGTACAATTATAGTACGCATATCCAAAACCAGCTTCTTCTTTCAACCACAGATACCAACAGGGACAGTAATCCTCTATCCCTTGACCCAGTACCAAGTTGAGTACCATTTAGTAACTTTTGTACAATTATAGTACACATTTCTAAAACCACCTCCATATATCAGTGTCAGATACCAACAGAGACCTCAATATCAAATTTCGGGACTCCAGTTCTATCCCTGTAACCAATAGCATGTATAGTACCATTAAGTACTTTTCGAAAAGTCATACTACACATTTCCAAAACAACCTCCATATGTCCAGGCTACAATTGAACACCCTTATACCAAATTGTACTAAATATAGTACAATTTACTATTCTTCGTGCACTTGTAGTACCCATAACCAAAACCAGCTCTGTATTATGAAAATATCATCAAAAGGGACGCCAAAATAAAATTTAAAAATTCCACTTCACCCTAAACCAAATTGTTCCAAATGAAGTGCCATTTAGTACAGTTAGTGCACTTAGTACATATTTACTTAGAGTTACTTTCCAACCTAGCGTTCACATAATACCAATGGTACCATTTTGGATCTTTTACTAGACCTAAAGTTCGAATTTCCAAAAACCCTTTGATACGACCATCCTGCACTCCATCAGTGACTCTTATCCCAAATGTAAGAACTCTAACTCAATCCTTTTATCCAACTTTTAGTAGATTTTAGCACTTTTAGTACAATTTTAATACGAATTTTCTACAATCCAGCTAATAATACGCCCTTGATGAAAATTAAAGATTCTGGCTTCAGCCGTTTCCTTTGGGCATTGATTCTCGGTCAGCCAGTCCGTTATTTCACTACTCTTTTATATTTCGCTATATTTAAGAAAGAGTTGTTGGAAGTTTTGCAAAGTATCCAAATTTAAATATAAATGCAGGATTATGGTATATTTTCGGTTTATTTTTAAATGATCATGGATACTGGTAAAGGACCCACATTTATATTACAACAAGTAAAAAAGCTGTAAGTTCGGTCGGGCCGAACTTTGAATACCCTCCATCATTTAGGACGAATTTGGCAATTTTCCAAAACAATAAAATCCGTTAAAACTTTAAATTAAAATCTTAAAAATACCGAATGTAGCTATTATTTTAGGGTCTATAGGACGACATGAACCTACGTAGATAACATTTGTCATAAGCCATTACATTATTCAAATGCGAAACTTAAAAAAATCGGTTATAATGTCAATAAAATCAAAATAGCGAATATCGGGTGGTACCGTTATATGGGGGCTATACGAAGACGTGGACCTGCACAGACAATTTTCAGTCTTAGGCTGTAGCATCCATTACGAACTTCAAATACCAAATTTGAAACTATTCCGGTATAAAATGTCGCTAAAATCATCAAAATACCGAATATTGGGAGGTACAGTTTTATTGGGGCTATACCAAAACGTGGACCTACATGGCCCATTTTCAATACCAAAAGTCCTGCAGACATAACATACAATTGAGCAAAATTATGTCAATCTACTTCAATTCGTTCGGAAGCTAGAGTGATTTCCACAGACGGACAAACGGATGTGTATTTCGAGGTGTTACAAACGGAAAGACAAACTTAATATACCCTCCATACTATGGTGGAATAGAAATAACAATAATTATCAAGAGGTCATAAATAAAAGTGAAAAATTTTTAGAAGATTTGATATTTTTAAGTCGTTAACCTAATTTTTCCTACCTTCATATTATGTAAAGTCTAGCGTAAAAAATGTGCTACAATTTTGACTACTTGATATAATTATTGCTTATATTTTTAATAAATCACATATTCAATAACCTTATAATCAAAATAAAATACATGCATACATATACATTACAAAATGCTCTATAAAGAAGGACATAAAAAAGTTATGTAAAAGCAAATAGCACTTGAGTATAAATATTCATAAGCCATAAGGTTGGGTCATATGAATTAGTTGAAGATGAAATAAACAAAACAAAAAAAAAAAAAGCTCAGCACTCCTCGAATACCCAGTGAGCTTATTTCGGGGATGCTGACAAAAACCGAAATATGCCTTTATAGGATAATAAAGAATATATACTCTACACAGCTAGCTGCTACTAGCTGCTATTCTCGAAAATATTAGTTTTTGCTTTTGTGCAGCATTAAAGCTAGAGACTATGAGTGGATAATGTTCAAGGTTTCTTTTGTTAGAGAATTGTTTGCTGGGTGTTGCTCTGTGTGTGTGTGCAGATCTCTTCTTTGTGTGTGTGTGCAGATCTCTTCTTCTTTGTATTTTAGCGACAAACTTGAACAATATGTTTCATTTTCTTTCTTTTGTGCTAAAAAAAACACCCACCAACTACAAACAGATATAAACCATTTGGTTCTGTGTTAATGATTCTGAGAGAGAATGGGTGGCATAGAAGTCAAGTTTATCGAAAACAAAAGCCCCAAAGCATAAGAAGGACTTTTGTCGGTAAATATTTATGTGTTTGAAACGTTCAAGCTTTTTTTTTTGGGTTGCACTCATGGTGGACAAAAGATCCTAGACATCATGAAAATATTATAAGCATTGTGTTTTGTGAAAAGTGACGCGAACAATTGTAGGTCAAAAAATACTTTGATGAGAAACGATTTTTCCTTCTTTTCTTTTGAAAAAGACAAGGAAACTGATGACAGATTAATACAAATTATATGTAATCATGCTGAAAGTAGCATGAAAAGGATGGACGTAGAATGGGGTGAAGCTAGCTCCAAGTGCAGTACACCAGTTCCTAAAAGTATGAGTGATTTCATAAATTTAATATTTTCATATCATATCACTCATACGCAGTGTTTAACTCTAATAAAAGTATGTTAGGCATATACAAAACTTATCGAGTACATATAGATCCTTTATATATAGAAGGCGTATGAAAGGACTCAGTCCATGAAAGATCTGTGAAAGTACTATTATTTCTGGAAGTCCTCTAAAAAGTCTCTTATAAAGGAAGACCCGATAATAGTCTCTCATAAAAGGAACATCAAAAAATACCCTCCACTTGGACTAAAAGTTCTTTTTCCTATACAAAATCTGAAAAGGTTATTTCAGCAATGAAAGGTCATCCTCCTATAGACAGCCCGCGAAAGGTCATCTATTCATAGAAAACCTGCAGAAGATCTTCTATCAGCAGAGGATCTGCGAAAAGTCTAGAAAAGAAGGAGTGACAGATTTATAACAAGCATCCTGTCACAGAAGACCAGTAAACAGTCTTCTATCCACAGAAAATCTGTGAAAGGTCTTCGAACAAAAGAAGACCTGTGATTTTATATATATATAAGATTCTTTCAATAGAAAATTTTTTAAATGTCTTCTATGAATAGAAGACTTCTGAGAGGACTTTTGTCGAGGAAAAGACTCGGGGTCGACAAAGGTCCTTTAAAAGACTTTTAAAAGGATTACGTTCTATTTATAATGGAACCATTTAAAGTCTTATGTCGCAAGAAGGTCTGCGACTAACTCACTGAATGAATGAGAATCAAAGGCCAGATGAAACGACTGAGACTCGAATCCTGAAAGATTGCAAGAGGATCAGTGTCGTTGCGTTGGCGTGTGATCAGGCTTGATTTTTGAAAATTCGTACGAAAGGTAAATGAAATGTACAAAAAATGCAATAGTTTGTATTGAACAAACGGAAAGAGCTTTGAAATGGGAGACATTGATGTAGTTCAGGATAGATGTACCAAAGAATTTTGAAATTCATACTTTATGATTACGAAAAGTATTAAAATGGTACTAAACTTCTAAAATCGTACCATTTGGTATTATGTGAACAGACAGAGATAAAAACTTAAAATTTGGTGAAAGGTAGACGGATGAAGCTGAAATTTTGGTATTGGGGTCTCTGTTGGTGATAGGTTTGTGATAAATAGGTGTTTTCGGAGATGTATTCCACAAGTGTACGAAAAGTACTAATTGGTACTAAATTAGGTATAAGTTGGTATTAGGTAAACATATAGTGCTACAAATCTAAAATTTGGTACTAGGGTCGCTTTTCGTGTGCACTCTAGACGAAAAGTACAACTTTACGAAAAGTATTAAATGATACTAAATTTGGTATTGGGTGATGGGATACAGATAGAATTCTGGAATTTGATGTTTAGATTACTGATTGTATCTGTGTTTGAAATTCGGCGGTGCTTTGGAAATGCGTCCCACATTTGTACGAAAAGTGGTGAATGGTACTATAGTTGGGATTGGGGAAAGGTATAGGTATTTGAATCATCATTGATATTTAGACTACGGATGTTATCTGTGTTTGGGATTTTTTTGGTGGTTTGTACGAAAAGTACTCAATGGTACTAAAAATTAATAAATTTGGTTAGAATATGGCTGAAAATTTATACTGTTGGTATCTGGATTTGAGATATAGAAGTGGTTTTGTAAATGTGTACCATAATTTTACGAAAAGTGCTAAATAGTACTACATTTGGTAAAGGGTAAGGGAATAGAACTGGAATCCTTAAATTTGACATTGATGTCTCTGTTGGTATCTGGATTTTAGATATGGAGGTGGTTTGCGAATGTGTACTTTAATTGTACGAAAAGTATTTAATTGTACTAAATTTGATATTGGGTAAAGGAATAGAGCTGAAATTCTGAAATTCGATGTAGTTGTCACTGTGGGTGCCTGTGGTTGAGAAAAGGAATTGGTTTTGGATAACCGTACTATGATTGTACTGAATTGGGAAAATTAAAAAGCTACAATTCTGAAATTTGATATTAAGGTCACTTTTGGTATCTGAGGTTGAGATTTGGAGATTTTTTGGATATGTGTACTGAAATTATACGGATAGTACTAAATGGTACTAAATTTGATATTAAGTGAATGTTTACAGGTGGAATCCTGAAATTTTTTATTGAGGTCTTTGTTGGTATCTGAAATTAAGATTTGGTGCTCGAATAAATAGAGCTGAAATTCTAAAATTTGATGTTGAGGAGGTGGAGGTGTTTTTGGAAATGTGTGTGGGAAGTACCAAGTGGTACTAAATCGGGTATTGGGTAAATATATATAGGTGCAATACTCAAATTTGCTATTGAGGTCCCTGTTGGTATCTGGTATTGAGATCTGGTGCTGGTTTTGGAAATTCGTACTATAATTATTCAAAAAAATATATATTAAATTTTACTAATATTACATCACTGTTGGTGTCTAGAATGGAGAGATGTAGATTGTCCTGCTTATGCTTACTAAATGTTACAATGTTACTACATTTGGTGTTGGGAGAAAGAATAGAGCTGAGATTTTGAAATTTGTTGAAACTGTTGGTTTCTACGATTTACATATGGAGATGTTAAAATAGCTTGGGACAGAAAATTTGAATGTAAGTCCAATGTGCAATGGCTTTTCTTATATTCTTCTCGGTAAACCTCAGAATGAAAGATTTGGATTTTTTCATATCATTTTTTCCACAAAAGGATAGATAAAACCTTGAAAATCTGAAAATTTGTATGAAGGTTTAATTAAAAAAATATGTAAAACTGAGTAATTTGTGAATTTTACTGTTGGAACGGATCTAAATTTTTATAGTGGACTTTTCGCTGACAAAGTAGCGGACACTTGCTGTTAGACTTATGGAGTTTTCTTATATCGAAATGTCTTTAACTAATTTTGAGCAAACATTGTCCTGATTTGAATCATCAATTAACCAACAATAATTGTGTACATTATGCACATGCCGGTAATATGCATAGATACACGAAAATACCCCAAAAACCCATGATATCTCTTACCGATAACATGATTTTTGATGGTATATTTTGTTGAAAAGATTAAATGTATTCATAATTCCCAAGCAAATCCTTTCAATATAAAATCAATTTTATTTTAATAACACAAAAACTTCAGCGGCATGTGTTTTTTCTCTTTTTCTATCGGCCATACTTTTATTTTTCATTTATAATTTTAATCTAATTAAAGCTTAAGTGGCCTTAGCGCAACCAACAAACGTTAGCATAAAAGGAAAACGGACAAAAAAGGGGTGGAGGGCTACGGCCGGTAGCGAGATAGTTCGCTTGTGTACATTTTAATTAGTTGCTGACAAAGATAATTGATATTCCATGTAATCTGTGGTCTTAGTTATGGTAAACCTATTATCGTCGCTGAGCGCAACTATCGCGGCAAAGTCAATTTTGATAAAGCAAAAAAGAGGCAATGAATTAATGCACAAATGATTAAGAAGGGTTGTTTTCGATGGCGAACATGAAAGAACGTTTAGTTTCGTACATGTATTTAAGTGGTGTTTTTAGGCACGTAAATTGTAATCTAAAGGGGCAAGTGGTACAAGTTCATGCGAATTTGATATAATAGATAATAAAAATTGAAAAGTTATTTAAGATATTTAACTGTTTGCAGTAATGATTAATATATAGGGTGAGATAAAAAAACTGCAACAAAACCAAATGCAAAAATTTTTACATTTTTTTTTTTTTTAATTTATTGAATGAAAGCAAAAAAGGTGGGAAATACAGATTTGTTCGAATTGGCCTTCAAACGGCAATAAAACCGACACACGCTGCCTGAATATTGTTCAGCAGTATTTTGGCCCATTTCCGGCGAAGCGCTTGCTTGAGGCGATCGACACTTTGGTATTTTTTAATGCCAACCTTGCTTTCCAAAATACTCCAGACACAATAGTCCAAAGGATTGGTATCCGGAGATTTTGGTGGCCATTGTGCGCTGGAAACGAAGCGAGGACCCTCATTTTGTAACTATTCTTGGGTGGCGCGTGCTGAGTGCGATGGTGCTGAGTCCTGTTGGAATGTCCGAGGTCTGCGGCCAAAATGTTTGGGTACCCAAGCCTTTAATACAACCTCCAGAATATTTTCCCGATAATATTCGGAATTTATTCTAATGCCACGGTGGATTAATACGAGAGGAGAGAAACCATCACCTGTTAAGGATGCCCACACCATCACCATGGCCGGCGCTTGAGTTCTGGTGGCCAATCGAGTTCATCTGACCTCTTTGGCAAGTAAACACGATCTGTTTGTTTCTTTACAAACTGCTGGACAACGAATGTTCTCCCATCGGAGAAAACCAAATTCGGCAGTTCACCAGCTTATGCCAAGCGAAGAAACTCTTTAGCTCTTTTGAGTCTATCTTTTTCTGTTGCGGTGTAAGTTCTTGCACCTTCTTTTCTCAATATTTGCCGAATGGAATATAGCGATATGTTCACGAGCCATTTTTTCGGCCAATGCGACGCGGGTTTCGAAGTCGCTCTTTACTTTACGAACCATTTCTGCTGATGTTGCTGTTTTCTTCCGTTCACTTCCGTGACGTCGAGCTACGCCACCAGTATCACTGTGACGAGCGATGGTACGAGACACAATAGATTTATTCACATTTAAATGCTGGAGTGCGCTTGCGATAACCACTTATGGTTTTCCAGCCAAATATAAAGAAATTACTCTATGACGCTTGAATTCCATCACGAAATTTTTTTTTTCTGGAAAATTCTCACCAAAATGCTTCTCACCAAATGCTTAACAACAGGCGGAAAGACGGCCGGGCGGTCTAAATCGTCTTATTATTTTGCGCTGATCAAGAAGTTATATACGTACGTAACTATGGCAATTCCCCCATAAAGAGTATATGGCATATATGATTGTGTGCTGAGGTCATATATTTGTCAGAGTACAGACTTAAACTTTCTATTTGGTTTTATCGTGAAGCTTTCTATTTTTAGTTCTTTGGTCACTTTTGTGTAATTCAAAATAAGACCTCTTGTCGGAAAATCCTCTGGTATCTTAATCCTTTTTTGGGACTTCTTAACATTATTCATTTAATAAGTTAGACAGCGTAATCATTGCAAGCTGTTGCCTGTTTTCCATTTTAAGAATTATTATTTTTTTAATTCTCCATAAATTTCGCATGACTTCCACGCCTTTCCGCCAACTCTGATAATTTCTATTCAAACCCACCCATTTCTCTATCTCTAATTATTATTCGTTGTCCCCACCACCTAAAAACATCAACAAGACATTACCTGCTGCATGGCAGCTTGTTATGAATGAATAATTGTCACACTACCGTTTATATCAACATTTGTATTTATTACATATATAGTTTTATATGCACACACACACATATTATCCTTTTGGCATGATATAGTGAAAGAATATAGCCGAAACAACAGCTCCTAGTAAACAAACCTCATGCAGCTGGTGGTTGCTCTGTGTTGTATTAACGAATATTTTATGTGCATTTCATACACACCCCGACAGACTGGAACTGCTGGTATACAGCGACAGGAAAAAAAGGACGAACAAAAAAGGATAGGTATGGAACAGCAAAAAAAAAAAAAAAATGAACAACAAACTATATATTTTTTTCGAACTCATACATATTTGAGTGCGGTTTACCTTTACTACCGCATAGGAAACAGGATAAACATATGAAACGGCTAACAAAGGCACAGCCATGCAGGCATACGCACATACATACCGACATATCATGCATGTATTCAGCTGTTTACAAAACAACAAAAACAAAAAAAGAGTAGAAAGAGTAATGGCAACAAAGTGTTTTTTGTTGTTTTACTAGAACGTGGGAAAACAACCTGTTGTATGTATATTAACATGTTTAACATAGAGGTAGGCATACACAGACACACACACTCACTCTCTCGCTCTCTCACACTCTCATACTGCCGCTTCCCATGGAGTTGGTTGAAGGCAAAAAACAAATGCTTTCATTAAAAGTAAACTTAATAGAAAAAAAAACTAAACGAATTACAAACACATGGACATTTTCTATGCCAGGTGGTGATATATGAACATGTTAGAAATACACACAATTGCAATTATTTACCCCAGACGGGGGGTACACATACATACACATATGCAGAGATATGGTAATGGAGACACCATGAAAGTAGTTAGAAAAGTATATAAAAAATTGTTAACTGTTGAAAACCTGTCAGCTGTATTAACAAGCAAATGGGTGTATGTGTTTATGTGTTCGTGTGCGAGCGCTCGCATGAATTGAATTTTGTTTTTCAATTTAACTTTTTGTTTTGCTTCCTTGTTTTTTTTTTTTTTCGAAAAAAGTCCTTTGGAGAGTAAACTACAATTATTCTAATGTAGTTGTTGTACAGAGCATATGGTATGGAGGTGTTGAATGCATTAAACGAGGCATGTAAATATATGTATATGTCTAATGACAACTATAGCTATAATGATATTGTTTAGATGTGATGATAAAGGAAGGTAGGTTGTGATTGAAAATCCGTGTGAAAATAATTTTTTTTAAGAGATTTAAAAATGTATTAACTTTTTGGTACGAATAATTTCAAATAAAAACATTAGATACTACTACTGTGCAAGTGGAGGTGATAACATTCGGTTAATTGACCAAACCCCAAAATCAAATAAGATAGAATTTTTAAATTTGATGGTTCTTTCGATTATCTTTAAAAATATTGGTACAAAATATGGGTCATAACGGTTGACTTTTTGGTGTACATTCAAATGTATATCCCGAGTTCCCATTGTATTGTGGAAGATATAAAAATATGACTTTGCCATTAATACTATGAATTCGCCATTCCGTTTGTAACTTCTCGAAATAATCTGGTCAGACCTAAGAGCGTATATATTTTCTGTATCAGCGTGAAATTCTAAGTCGATATAGTGATGTGCAATTGTATGTCTGTTGTAATCACGCTATCTTTCGAACGAATTGCGATAGAAGGCTAAAATTTTCACACATGTGTATTTTGCCAGTAGGCAGATTAAGTTTGCAAGTGGACCAGGTTTGCAATATTTTTTAACGAGATTATTTTGTAGTTAAAGTTCGTAATAGGTACCACAGCATATGACAAAAATCCCGTATGCAGGTCCACTTCTTCGTATGGCCCCCATATAACGATACTTCCCGATAATCGGTATTTGCGTGATTTTAGTGACAATATTAAACGGAACTATTTCAAATTTTGTAGTTGAAGTTCGTAAGGTGTTTACAGCCTACGACTTATGAATGAAAACACCTTCGTATATCCCCCATATTAGTGGTTTCATTCGAATTTTTCTACGGATTTGTCTTTTTAAAATCGTAGAGGATATTAAAAGTTCGACCCGGCCGAACGCCGAAGCCTTGTTACTTGTTTATGTTCCACTTAATTGAACAATGGTTCTAATTTTGTGTTTTTATTTAGTGCGGATTGGGGGGACTTGGTCATATTGTCTTATTTATCTGGCTTTAGCATAATTTTGTTTCTCAGATAATGTAACCCTCCTTTCCAGGAATTTTTCAGTAAAATAATAAATAAATAAACTATTTTTAACTCGATCTTTGTACGGTCTTTGAAAGTTGTCATGAAAAACAATTATATTTTTTTAAACTTTAAAGGAGAAAACGAAAAAAATTATATATTAAAACAAGCAAAAAATCTGTAAGTTCGGCCGAGCCGAACTTTGAATTCCCTCCACCATTTGGAACGAATTTGGCAAATCTCAAAAACAAAAAAAATCCGATAAAAATTCTGTTAAAATCTTGAAAATACCGAATGTAGCTATTATGTTAGGGTCTATACGACGACATGAACCTGCGTAGGTAACATTTGTCATTAGCCATTAGAATATCCAAATGCGAAACTTAAAAAAAAAATCGGTTATAATGTCGAAAAAATCAAAATACCGAATATCGGGAGGCTATACGAAGACGTGGACCAGTACAGACAATTTTCTGTGGTAGGCTGTAGTATCCATTACGAACTTCAAATATCAAATTTGAAACAATTCTGGCGAAAACTGTCCCTAAAATCGTTAAAATACCGAATATTGGGAGGTCCCGTTTATGGAGGCTATACCAAACGTGGACCTACATGGCCCATTTTCAATACCAAAATTACATCTTTTCGTCCTAAACCCACCTGTTCCAAATTTAGAATCATTTACAATTTCTCGTACAATAGTCCACATTTCCAAAACCACCTCCATATCTCAATTCCAGATACCAACATAGAGCTGAATATCAACGTTGAAAATTCCAGCCCTATCCTTTCACGCAATACAAAATTTAGTAAGATGTGTACAAATATGGGACACATCGACATATCGTAAATAGCCAAATCATAAACAGAGTACCATCAGTCATCTGAATATCAAATTTCCTAATTTTATCTCTATCTCTTCTCCCTATAAAAATAAAGTACCATTTAGCACTTTTCGTACAATTATTTGTTCGTTTTATCTCTTGGTCTATCTAAAAATCACCTGTTCCTTTAAATTTAATATTAGCCATCTTTGACATTTTCACCCCGCTTTAACAAATGACAATGTAAATGAATCTCATAAAACGACTGTGACAGGTGTAACATGTCTAAGGTCGACCAACAATACATTTTTTTCTGCTCAAAAGTGTAGACTGTAAATATTTGCTAGTTTGGTATTATGAGTCGGTGTCGCCAAAACAACAAAAAAGCAACATATAACATTTACAAAGAACAAATGAGCATGTGTGTGTGTGAACACATCAGTATGAAAGTGTGTGTATGTGTACTTCAATGAAAAATATCATTTTTCAAAAGAAGAATCACTTTCAAAGTGCACCAACACTCTCGCATGTGTAACGACAGCGTATGTGTAACATTAATTCATTGCTGCTGGAAATCACTCATACGCTCTGTGGCATCGACAAAAAGAATTCATATTTGGAGGGCTCACTGCTATACCGAACCAAGTCATGAAAAATAAAAAATGGCGAAATTAGTGCCAATGTCCCCGTATATGGAAACTCTGTTTACTCTGTAAAGCACAATGTCAAAAAGTGTTTCGTTCCAAAGGTAACGGTAAAAAACCTAAGTCAACGACTGTGATTTTCGACTTTTTTCAAAGCAAAAATGAACCAAGTCAGTGTGTTTCACTTTGAATCAGTACTATTAGTGAGCCCTTGTTTATTTTCGTTCAGTTTTCAGCAATATTAAAAAAATCAGTGTTTTCTACAAATGGATAGTAATAATAGCAGTGCTAGTGATTTATCCTGTAATGAAGATGAGGAATATTTGCCAGCCCCAAAAATGATGAAGACGGAAATGACGATTTTTTTATGTGTAAATATTTGTTGAAACCATGGTAAAATTAAGAAAGTAAAGTCATTTCAAATAAGCATATCCATATCAGCATTTTGTGTAATTTACTCTGTCAAATTTCCCTGCCTAAAAAGCAGATTCCCATCTCTGATTTATATGTACAATGGATTTATAAATATACATTTTGACAATGAGATGTTGTCAAATCCATAACTTTGAAAAAAAAAAAAACAAGTAAAAAAAGCTGTAAGTTCGGCCGGGCCGAACTTTGTATGCCCTCCACCATTTGGTACAAATTTTGCAATTTTCAAAAAATTAAAATCCATTAAAAATTATTTTAAAATGTATGTATATTAGAGGCTATGCGAAAACGTGGACCTGCACAGACAATTTTCTGTTATAGGCTGTAGTATTCAAATACTAAATTTGAAATAGTTCCGGTAAATAATGTCGCGAAAATCATCAAAATACCGCATATCGGGAGGTACCGTTATATGGGGGCTATACGAAGACGTGGACCTACATGGCTCATTTTCAATACCAAAAGACTTGCAGACAAAATACACATTTGAGTAAATTTTTATCAACTTACTTCATTTCGTTTGGATGCTAGAGTGATTTCCACAGACGGATAGACGGACAGCCGGACCTACCTCGCTAAATCGACATAGAATTTTATGCTGATCAAGAATATATATACACTATGGGTCTTAAAATGTATATTTCGACGTCTTACAAACGGAATTACAAACGTAATACACCCTCCATACTATGGTGGAGGGTATAAAAATGTAAACATATAATTTCATGACTTTACATTCTTATTTCTGCCATAGTTGAAACCTTAAATTTTCCTTTGTCCTTGTTAACATTAATTTATTTAAAAAAAATAATTTATTTTATTTTCCTAAAATCACAATGATTGTCAATTACAATAGAAGCACCCGCAAGACATGACTTAAAATAAAACTCCGAAACTAGAGGTAAATTAATCGCTAAAGTCAACTATATTTAGTCATATAACGAACACTTTATTTTATTTTTTTGACTTGGTTCGCTTTAGCTGTGAAACCTTGAAATTTTATTTAGAGTAATAATGAACCAAAGTAGATTTTTTTGTTTTTGAATATTTTTTTAGTAATATATTTAAATTATTTTTATTTTAAATTAATATCATTAGTTAATTTTGAATATAGACTTTTACATTTTCTTTTGGTAGACTACAATATTCCTTCCAGAAATTAATGGCAGTGCATTTACTTTACCTCTAAATATCTTCGAATTATGTTTTTATGACTTAGTTCGGTATAGCTGTGAGCCCTTCATTTCATTCCCACAAATGTCGTTTGTTTTGACTGCTATTCCAGTTTTACAACAATACACACAACACCACCGAAAGGTTCAAAGTGATAAATAGCGATCTGTGAAAGTGGTAAGAAGGTGAAGACAAGGGCACTTAAAAATCTCGATGCGAAATCATTAATTTCAAAATGCTCGACCTCGAACATTAGCAGATGCGAGTGTGTGTGTCTGAGAATGTTATCGCTGTTTTTATGTATGTGAAGTGAAAGATTACGATTTTGTAGAATATTAATTTTTTAAAATGATTGTTGGGGGGAATGTTGAAAATAAAATTTCACAATAAATGATGACTTCTAATTTGCATTATTATATTCAAACTAATATTTTTTTTTTCTTTATTTTCAGGTAAGTTTTCCTTTTGCTGAATTTATTTTTAGTAAAATGATTAACGATTTCACGTAAGTTTAAAATTCACATTTCCTGTCTAAGGCGAGTTCCTGTCTAAACTCATCGTTAAAATCCAAATCGTAGAGTGATAATTACCAAATAAGTAAAATGTTTAATGCAATGATCTTGAAAAATAGCCAACATTTACATGGAGCAAAAAATAATTAAAAAATGCTAATGATTGACATTTTTATTTGGATATGGGGTTCAAAACTATGGGAAAGAACTGTCAACATCGCTATAAGAAAACATTATGCTTCTTTGTAAATTATACTTTCTCAAATGTCTGGCTTTCGTTGGACAGACTCTAGCCCCGGTTTTAATTTCTCGTACCACAGTTATAAAAAAAGGAGTCACTTTCGAGTATTTTATAAGTAGACATGTTGTGTAAATAGAGCTACAATTACCCAGCATTGCTATTCAAAAATAAAAATCAGGGGCTGACTTTCATTAGTAATTGCATCAATTAAGAACGGCTGCACCGATTTTTCCGATATAAAGATAATAAAACGATTTTTTATTTGCCAAATTAATGAACATATCGGGTATACGATATATTTTTGACTATCACTCCAACAATAGTAATTATTTGTACCAGAGAGGTACGTGCCTCGTCGAAAAAACGGTCTTAGACCCTAGGTCTCTTTGGGCCAAATCCGTTTCAGGATATTTGGTGTCGATCGAGCAATATCCGTCCGTATGTCTGTCTGGCTGGCTGAAGCGCCCGATAACTCTCGAAGGGCGTATCCGACTTAATCGAAACTTGGTACATCGAAATGTTATTATCAAACTTAGTTCGAGATCAGAGATGGCCAATATCAGTCCAATTCTTCTGGTCAAAAATTTCAAAAAAAATATTTTCTATTGAACAGACATAGAAAGGATAATCGGATTTGGCTTCAACCTTGCAAATCCTAATATTTGCATTAGTGCTAGTTCACACCCCACAACACTATGTATGTAGTGGGTCCCAAAGGAATGGGCCAATATTTCCCATTTTGTATCGAACCTAAATAAATACGATATAAATATTACGACGTGCCAGGTTTGGACTATATTGGAAACCTCCTTCATAGGATATATGATAATTTGTAGAAAATATTAAAATGTGTTTGATGTACCAGTTATAGTCGATCGAAGTAATCTATTTTCATAGCAACTGCAAAATTTTTTCTGTTTTCGATCCATATCAACCCCTAAATATTTTGCGATCATCTCCACAAACAAAAGGCTTCAATTCTGGCCCGAACCCCATTTTCATTTTAAATTCGGTGAGGATCCGATCATAATTGCGACCTGTAGCTTGATAACAAATTAACTTGGACAGACGAACAAACATAGCTAGATCGAATCTCGGCTCGGTTTCCTCTGTCGAGGATCAATATTTCGACATATTTACATACTTTTTGGCCCAATCAAGTTTATAATACCCCCAAGACATAGTGTTGTAGGGTATAAAAAGCTTAAACAATGGAATGGAAGGTCTCGGAGTGAAAAAAAAGTCTCACATAAAGAGTGAGTTGGAATTGTAAAATGTATAATGTGTTAACAAGTTTAAAAGCAGTAAGTTCGGCCGGGCCCCCAATATTTGGAACGAATTTGGAAATTTTCAAAAAATAAAATCCTTAAAAAATACTGTTAAAATTTTAAAAATACCGAATATAGCCGTTATATTGGGGCCTATACGACGTGGACCTACATAGATATTGTTTGTCATAAGTCATTACCATATTCAAATTCAAAACTTGAAATAAACGGTGAATAATGTAGCTAAGATCATCAAAATACCGAATATAGGGAGGTACCGTTATATCGGAGCTGTGCGAAGACCTGGACCAGCATAGAAAATTTTATGTCACAGGCTGTATCTACCACCACGAACTTCAAATACGACATCTCAAACAATTTCGGTGGGTATTTTACCTAAACTCGTCAAAATACCGACTATAGGGAGGTACTGATATATGGGACCTATACGAAAACCTGGACCTGCATAGACAATTTTCTGTCATAGACTGTAGTTCTAAATACGTAGTTTGAAACAATTCCGGTGAATAATAACGCTAAAATCATCAAAATACCTAATATTGGGAGTTACCGATATATGGGGGCTATACGAAGACGTGGACCTGCATAGATAATTTTCTCTCTTAGGCTGTAGTATCTATTTCGAACTTGAAATACCAAATTTGAAACAATTCCGCTGAATAATGTCGCTAAAATCATCAAAATACCGAATATCGGGAGGTATCGTTATATGGGGGCTATACCAAAACGTGGACCTACATGACCCATTTACGAACTTAACCTGCCTACTGGAATAATAAACATGTGCCAATTCAATTCTCAATTCGTTCGAAAGATATTACAACAGACAGACAGACGGACGGACACCGCTAAATCGACTTAGAATTTTACGCTGATCAAGATTATATATGCTTTGTTGGGTCTGACATGAGTATTTCGAGGAGTTACAAACGGAATGACAAAGTTAATATACCATCCATAGTATGGTGGAGGGTATAAAAAAGTACGAAATATTTCCTTGAAGATTCATAACGCCTTTATTTCTATCACGACTGCATATAGACCCAACATATCGGTCAATTTAGTAGAAAAGTAAATGGGTCGATATATCTCTTTTTGATTCATACTGGGCCAATTTTGTCAGAAATTAGTGAACAAAGAATATAGCCGAATCTCATGCTATAATTTGAGATAAAGTTCGTGTAGCTCTGATACTCTTTTATCTCGAACGCTACAATTTGTTAAAATTGTGGTTTTGGGGCCAAAATACTTTAAGCGTTAAAATCTAGACATTTCGCAATATAAAAAAGATATTTTGGAGTTTTTAGTTTCTAATTCTACGGAATTTCAAAATATGGTATGAGGTATGGTATGAGGGGGTGAGATAACGCGGAATTGGAAATTCATTTCATTTTGGAAATTCATTTTTAACTAGCTTACAAGCTCGTGGTAGTACGGCTCTGTTACTCAGTGGCCAATAAGAGCTAGAATTTTGAAATGTGACGTGGGGTTTTCTTTTCGGCGAGATGAGGTGATTTTTTGCAAATTGGTACTTAAAGTTTTCGACAAATGTTTTGTCAAAAAAAAATTCTTTCAAAATTTAAAAATGCTAAATTCTTTTTTGGTATTTTCATTTTATAATTTTCATGTGAAGCCCAGTTTTTGAAAAAAAAAATCCATATTGCATAAAAATATACCTCCTTCAGTCAATAAATAATCAATATTGATGTGTATAATTCAACACCCATGTCTATGTGTGGTTTCACATAACACTTACGACAAATTACATTTGCGGCAAATATTTCAACAAAACTGAGCAATAGACGATAAGAAACCACAAAAGTTAATTGTGTCGAAAGAGTGTGTGGTTAAATTGGAATTGAAATGAGATTGGAATTCCCCTTGAAATGTGATATTCGTAATGAATTTATGCCACTTGTTTATAATTAATAAAAAAATATTAAATTATTAGAAATACACAAAAAAATACTAATCTATTTAAAAAAGTATTATAATCCCATAATCCGGAGCATTAAATTTGGGCAAAACAAAATACAAATACTTTTTTCGTAATTAGTATCCATCTTATTTTTCGGGGGGGCAGGTGAGCATCTAAGAAGGTGGCGTTTTAATTATTTAAGCATTACTCTAAGTGCCGCTGCTGGGGAACGAAGAAACCCCAACAAGGATAAACTTTCATTAGCCATGATTATGAATTATTAAAGGCCGAACTAAAGTCCATTTGTCATTCTCCGTGGCAAAACTGAATGGCTAATGTAATAAAGTATTAGCGTTTAATCTCATTACTTCCAAAACAGCATTTGCAATATCATTTACCATCATCAATACCACGGCATAATAACATTTACAAAAAGGCGAAGCTCTCTCTCTCTCTCTTTCGCTCTCCCTTTCTCCACTGGAAACCACAACATCATATTCAATAACATAATTATCCTTTTGCACCTCCACAATGAATATTCGTTATCATTTACAAATTGGGGTTGTGAGGGGGCGGATATGATGGCGGGTTGGTGCTACCAAGTAAATTGCCAATGTCAAAGACTATTTGGCCAATGGCAATGTTAAAGTAATATTAATTTAATGCAGGCAGGCAGGCAGGGAGGCAAGCCAGTGAGCCAGCCTGGTAACGTGGCTATGGAAAACCACAATTGCAGAAAACTACGACACAAATATGCCACCATTAGCCATGGCCGGGAAATAATAAGCAATAACAGATATTAAATTTTGCTACACAGCGAAATTAAGTTAAATAGAAGCAAATGGAATTGAATAATTCAGGCAGACATGAAATGAAAGAGCTCGGCAAAAGAGAAATCGGATTGCTAGTAGTTCGCCCACACACACACACACTCACACAGCTAACACACAAACTAAACTCAAGGACATTTCGAAATTCATTCAGTTATCCTTTCGTGTTTTTTGCCTTTATTTCACGAACAACTAGGCTACTACTCGTTGTCGCAAACTAGAAGGACAAACATAAATTATAGGCAAAGCATCATAGACAGGCCGAGGAAAAAAAGGAAAACGAAAATGATGCAAAAAAGAAAGAAATTCTGGGAAAATGCAAACTACAAAAATGAGATTGCAGGAGCTTATAACGACAACCAGCAACACGAACGACAAGAAAAAACCTAGAAACACATTTCTGTTTGTAGGCGCACTTAACAAATTATCTTTATATGTTTTTTCATCCTCTTCTCTTTACCACTTTTTTTTTTTTTTTTTTTTTTGAATGGAAATATGAAATGCATCATCACCATCAAAAAAATAAAATAGTTGGAAGGTGGGCAACATCTGTTATTCCATGGTGGCAAACAATACCACTCTGTGTCACCGGAAATACTGTAACGGATGATTCACAGAACATTGCACTTTTGGTGAGATTTTATAAATGTAGGCTTTAAAGTAGAAACACGACATTGTAAATATTGAACAGAAAGGTCAGAGAACTCAAGGAAAGTTACTAATTTCCCGATATCCATCAGGGTTACAGCCGTAGATTTTTATTATAACAATTTTGTTTATAGTCCTCCATAATCAAGGATTTTTTTTTTGGAGTAATGATCATGAATTTTATAATCGAGAGGAGCAGGGACACTCAGGGACTTTTGTATCCTTCAGGATTTTTTAAATAGGTTTCTTAGTGAGAATAGTGAATTTTTTTTAAAAAAAACATGATTAAAGGACTTCTAAGGCGGAAGGGAGGTACCTTTATTTGGGGGCTGTAGTACCCATTACGAACTTCAAATATGAAATTTGAAATAATTCCGGTAAATACTGTCGCTAAAATCATGAAAATACCGAATATCGGGGGGTACCGTTATATGGGGGCTATACGAAAACGTGGACAGACATGGCCCATTTACGAACTTAACTTGTCTACTGGTAAACTATGCATGTATGCAAAATTTTTTCTATCGCAATTCGTTCGAAAGATAGAGTGATTACTAGAGACAGACGGACAGACAGACATCGCTAGAGACTTAGAATTTTACACTGATCTAGAATATATATACTTTGTAGGGTCTGACATGAGTATTTCGAGGAGTTAAAAACGGAACGACAAATTTTATATACCCTCCATACAATGGTGGAGGGTATAAAAAATACTCATGCAGGTCCACGTCTTCGTATGGCCCCTATATACCTCCCGCCTGCCAATATTCAGTTTTTTTTTTTTGGTATTAGGGGCATTATAGACCGGAATCGTTTCAAATTTCGTATTTAATGTTCATAATGGGTACTACAGCCTGTGACCGAAAATTGTCTATGCAGGTACATGTCTTCGTATACCCCACATAAAACGATGCTTGCCTTGTTTTTGGTATTTCGATAATATTAACGACATGATTCAACGGAATTGTTTTTAATTTCGTATTTGAATATCCTAATGGGTACTGCAGCCTATGACGAAAAATTGCAGATGCAGGGCCATGTCTTCGTATAGCCCCCATACAACGGTTTCATTTAACCGCATTTTCCAACGAAAGTTATTTTAAAGTTCTTCAAGTTCCTCCCATTAGAAATTCAGCCCGGCCGAACTTAGGTAAGATTATAATACTGAAAGTGTACGAAAGGTGCTCAAATGTACTAAATTGAACACTTTGCATTGGACAAACGGAATGAACTCTATTTTAAAATTAGCAATGAATGTCACTGATGGAGTGCACCAAAGGGTTTTCGGGAATTCGAACTTTAAGGTTACGAAAAGTTCTAAACTGGTACTAAACCTCTAAAAATTTGGTATGAGAATTAAGGTTGAGGTATGAGAATTAAGTTTGATATATGAGGGTGGTTTAGGATATTACACTTAGAACAGTTTAGTTTAGGGTCAACGGATGAAGCTTGAATTTGGTAATGAGGTCCCTGTTGGTGGTATGTTTATGATAAAGAGGTGGTTTTGGAAATGTGTACTACAAATGCACGAAAAGTACTAAATATTACTATGCGGTATTGAAATCTGAAATTTGGTAGTAGAGAATCGTCAAATTTGATATTGAGGTCTCTGCTGGTATCTGGAAATGAGAAATGTGCTAACTGTACTAATTGGTACTAAACAGTTTGGTTTGAAGTGAACGGATAAAGCTGAAATTTTGACATTTTTTATTAGGATTCCTGTTGATGATAGGTTTGTGATAAAGAGGTGGTTTTGGAAATGTGTACTACAAGTGCAAGTAAAATACTAAATAGTAGTATATTTGGTACAATTTGGTATAGGCTGAGCAGATATTGCTTGAAATCTGAAATTTGGTATTACAGTCTCTGTTCGTGTGTACCCTAGCCATATGGGGGTGGTTTCGGAAATATGTAACACAATTGTACGAAAAATATTGAATGGTACTATATTTGGTATTGGGTGAAGGGATAGAGATAAAATTCTGAAATTTGGTATTTAGATAACTGATAATATTTCTGAGATTTGGCCGTGGTTTGGAAATGGAAATAAATTTAGTATTGGATGAGGGGCTGAAATTCTTAAATTTGATATTGATATCTGTGTTGTCTGGAATTGAGATATGGAGGTGGTTTTGGAATAATTGTTCAAAAATAACTACAATAAATAACTACAACGAAATTTGATATTAGGGTCGCTGTTCAAGTTTAGCCTTGTCATATGAAGGTGGTGTCGAAAATGTGTACTATAATTGTACGAAACGTACTAAATATATATAGTACATATTTGGTATTGGGTGAAGGGATAGAGATATTATATCTATTTTGATATTTAGATTACTGATGGTATCTGTGTTTGAGATTTGACGATGGTTTGGAAATGCGTCCTATATTTGTACGAAAAGTACTAAATGGTACATATGTTGGTATTGGGTGAAGGGATGGACAAGAAACCTCAAATTTTATGTTGAGGTCTCAGTTGGTATCCGAAATTAAGATATGGAGATTGTATTAGAAATGTGTGCTAAATTTGCTCGAAAAGTTCTAAATGGTACTAAATTTGGTATTGGGTGAAGACATAGGGCTGGAATCCCGAAATTTTATATTGAGGTGAGGAATAGCGCTGGAAAACTGAAATTTGATATAGATGTTAGTGTTGGTGTTTGTGGTTAAGATAAGTAGATGATTTAGGAAATGTATACTATATTTCTTCGAAAAGTACTAAGTGGTACTAAATTGGGAATTCAGTAAAAGGGATTGAGGTGGAACCCCGAAATTTGATATCGAGGTCTCTCTTGGTATCTGGGATTACGATACGGAGGAGATTTTTCAAATTTGTACCATAAATGTACGGAAAGTACGAAGTACTATTAGTTTTGGACCACTGTTGGTGTCTATGGTGGATAGATGTAGATTGTTTGAATACTTAATTTTACTAAATTTGATATTGGGTGAACAAATAGAAATGAAATTTGATATGGGAGTCACTGTTGGTTTTCAGGGTTTTGCATATGGAGACATTGAAATAGTGTTTGACATAGGTGGACTTTTCGCTGGCGAAGTAGCTGGAACTTGTTAATCTTTAATATTATAATAATGCCTTTTAAGTAAAATCCTAGGCTTGATTAGAGAATATTTTCCTGTGTTATTCGCGACTACAATCATATTTTGTTAAAGAATTGTTTTTCCAACTCTATCAGATTTTCTTATTATTATTTTATTATTCTGAAAATATTTTAATGTTTTCTCAATAATTCTTTTTCTATTTATATTTTCACAACGTTTGGTCATTTGTCAATAGAATGCATAACATTGTTTTTCCATCAGAGCGACAATCAATTTGCCTTTTTGAAATAATTAAATTCCGCCCTCATTCTAATATACCCAACCTACCTCACTACTAGCTATGAAAAATAGACTAAAGTAAATATCAACACACTTCGGCGTACATATGTTTGAAGGTTTGTACCACGATTGCCATTGACTATGGCCAAGGGCTAATGACATCATCATACTTGTCGTCATCAGGATGTTAGACATTGTTTTTGTCCTCATTGGCCACCTACAACTTTCATTACATTAGCAATATTTGTATCATGGCCAAAACATTTGGTTTTGGCACAGAAATACACGGCAGAGGCAATGAATTGAAGAGAAGAATTTTCCGAAATTATGGGAAAGAGGTTATTTTTTATATATAAATGAAACAGTGGTGTGCAAAACCGTACAGTGGAAAATCGTACAATTAACCCATTAGGTAATAGGTATTGTAATGAGCGACAGTCAGATATTGAAATTTAAGCAAAATTATGGACTGGATTAAAATGAAAAAAAAGGCTAAACAAAAAGAATTAGGCAATCATTCTAGATTCAGTTGAAAAATTGCTGAAAGTTTCATAGAAATATAGTATTTCGGGGTTCCATACAGAAAGTATTTATTAGAAGGTCAATATGGATGGGAAAAATGTTTTTATTGAAGAATATTTTTCAAGGCAAATATAGGCTAATGTTATGAATTAATTTCAGATAATTTTTTTATACCCATAAAAGAAAAGATCATGGCCAAAATGATTGGGAAACATTCTTTAGGTATAACTATAGGCTATATTATTGATGCATTTCGGAATATTGAAAATATTTAAAAAAATCTGTAAAAGATGTATTCGTGGATTTATTTTAAAATTTTTCAGGTCCTTAAGCCGTTTATTTGTTCTGAAGATTCATAGTATCTATATTTGCTGCATTGATTACGAAATATTTTAAAGATTTATACGTCTTTAATTATCGATGTTAAATAAATTGTGAATTTTTTTATAGACATACCAGAGGTATCATAGCTATAGCCATGGATTTTTTAATAAAATACCGAGTTGTTGATTTTCAAGATTTTTAAAGGAATAACCAAAATTATTGTTTGGGATATTTATAGGATCCCCATTGCTATAGCAGTGGATTTTTAGAAGAAGCTTTGGAAGTTTTAGAAATGTAGTCATGATTCTTAAAAATATGCAGAAAATTATTATGAAATCGAGACTACAACAGCCACAATCATGATTTTTTGGGATAACTTGAAGGACCTCTCACACCAAGTCATAGAATTTTAGGTATACTTTTAATGATGAGGAAAATAAATGGGGATGCATCAGAGCTACATGGATATAGTCACCAATATTAGCAGATATTTTGGCTACAATTGTGATAGCAGTTACCAGGGATATAGTCGTGGAGTTTGTTTTTAAATATTTTCTTAAGGATAAATTGATGTCCCATAGATGAGGCTTTAAAAAAAACCTTGAAGGTCCTATGGACGTGGATTTCTAAACATAATTTGAAAGTTTTATTGATGCGTATGGTTAAGGACAACTTGGCGAACCATAGACGCGTTTTTTAAAAATAACTTAATGTCCCTATGGGCTTGGATTTTTAAAGTTAACTTGAAAGTTTTCTTGATGAGAGTTTTAAGCATAAATTTAAGGACCTACAGATTGTCGACATGGGTTGTGGATTTTAAAGGATAGCTTAAAGGCCCTTAAACGTGAATTTTCCAGGATTACTTAAAGGATTTATTAGCGACAATTTTTAAGGATAACTTGATTTTTATACCCTCATCCATTTGGCTAAAAAGGATAGCTTAAAGTCCCTTCAACGTGAATTTTCCAGGATTACTTAAAGGATTTATTAGCGACAATTTTTAAGGATAACTTGATTTTTATAACCTCATCCATTTGGCTAAAAAGGGTATATGTCATTTGATTCGGCAAAAACGTGCATTATCGAAATAACGGTTTTAGACCCTAGGTCTCTTTGCACCAAATCCGTTTCAGGACACTTGGAGTCGAGCTAGCGGTGTCCGTCCGTCCGTCTGTCTGTCTACTGGCTGGTGCGGACGGTAAATCTCGAATTCCCATTTAGTCCAAACTTGGTACATCGTAATATTATTATCAAACTTAGATCGAGTTCGGAAATGGGCAATATCAGTCTACTCCTTCTGGTGCCTCCCCACAAAAGAAATATTTTACTGCACAGAAAGAGAAAGGATAATTCGATTTTGCCCCATCTTTACAAATCCTGATATTTGAATCAGTGCTAGTTCAGGTCCACTTCATCATTACATTACTTCCCCCACAAAGGGTCAAAATTTGAATATTTTCTAACTCCTATAAAATGGTATGTAGAGTCAGATTGTCTTCAAATTACACACATCACAATCATTTTCTTAAGCCAAAGTCTGGTGTGAAAATGCAATATATCGTAGCACTCCTTGTGGTACCTACCCCACAAACGGTCAAAATTTTGCAAATACATGAAGCTTATAAAACACGGATTAAATCTGATTCCGATTAGAATTAGTGCATCTCAATCTTCCTATAAACACAAGATATTTTATAAAGATGGTAGAGATCGGACCATTTCTTCTGGTACATCCCACAATGAGGGTTCAAGATTTTGAAAAAACAAAACGCTTAAATAAATCGAAATAAGCATCTAACTCTATTCAAATTTCACACATACAACCTTTCTGACTAACACAAGATCTCAACGTGATAGTTTTATAGAATTTTTCGGAATTTATGATTTCGCAAAAAATTGTGTCTAAATCTTAGATTTTCTAATAATTTTTCCCATACTAATATTTTTATCTGCATTGGATAAGGAATGAAAATGGCATTCTTGGGTCGATCTGGTACATCACGTACATTTTATCATAACCAATATAGTCCAAACCCAACACGTCGCAATATTTATATAATATTTTTTTAGTTCCGATATGAAATGGACAAAATTAGTCCCTTTCTTCGAAACCTACTCAAAAGAGTGGGGGTCAAACGTTTAAATAATCATAAGAGAAGTCAAAATATATTTAAATAAACGAACATTGGTTAAGGGGATACATCTGTCGGCAAAACCGATTGATACTTTTTAACTTATTATGGATTACTTTAGAGTCCTGAAGACGTGATTCTTTAAGGATAACTACAAGGTAAGGATTACTAACCAGATGACGTTTTTTTAAGGATAACTCGAAGGACCTACAGACGAACACTTCTAAAGATAATCTAAAGGATCTAGAGACTATTATGAAGGATATCTCGGAGGACCAAAACACATTATTGTTAAAAATAGCTTAAATAGCCTATAGACGTGAATTTGTTTTCGATAACTTGAAGAAGAGTGTATACACGTGAATTGTTAAGGATACATTTTTTAAGGCTAACTTGAAGGTACTGTAGATGTAGATTTTAAAGAATAACTTGAGGAGTTTAAACGAGGATGTTAAAAAGGTTATTCAAAAATCCCATAAAAGTGAATAGCTTGATGCGATAATTTTCGGGAATTAAAGCTATAATATTGTTAGACAAGATTTTAAAACACTTCTTCGATTTCGGATAATTTTACTAATTTAATTCTCAATTGAAATTTATAAAGATTTCCTTATTCTATCTTAACTCATAATCTTTACTTTGCTCTCCAGCCTGTGTGACTCCTAGCCACAGTACCACAATTTTCCACGACCACACATGCACTGCATTTTTTGCCTACTTTAATATCAAGTAATTTCCATAGGTGTTATATGGCTCATCAGCCATATTTTCTCTCAACCACTTGAGCACTCATCACATGCACATTACACATGCATACATTCTCCGGAGCTGTTCATTAAATTTCTTTTAATTCTCTGTATATTAATTTCACTCTGATGTGCGTGAGTGTGGTTTTTGGTTCATTATACGTGTAGGCAGGCAGCTTAAATTTATCATGAATTTGCAATAATGAAAGATATGAAGAAGAAGAAACACATTACGCACAACCTTACGTTTTTTCCTTACATAAGGATAATTGGTTAATGCTTTGCCCACAATTGTGGGCTATCCTTCTTCGTATGAAAGATTTGTAATAATTAACTTTTAACAAGCGTATAATGCCTCCACAGGTTTGGAATTACAATTAGTTTTGCAAAAGAAAAAACAGACTACTTTGGGAATATTATATGAGTGACCTCGTCCAGTTATACATGAATTCTTACTAAGCAGAAAAATGTCTGGGATTCTTGATTGGTCACCACATGGATGTGAGATTTCTCAAGAAGTCGGTTTTTCGAGATTGAAAATGATTGCATGTTGCTAAATAGACTTTTAGCATAATCTAAGTAGAAACGGGTGCCAAATTAAATCCGAAAATTCATCACAGGGGATGATTACCGTTAATCCTTACCATGAGGATAATTTTAATTAATTTAATTTTAATTTTCGTTAAAATTAAAATAAGATTACCAAACTAAGCCAATCCATATTTAGATATTTAAAAAAAATAAATAAAAACAAAAAGGAGTACGTTCGGCCGGGCCGAACTTTAAACACCCTCCACCATTTGGAAAGAATTTGGAAATTTTCAAAAAATGAAATCCTTAAAAAATTCTGTTAAAATTTTACAAATTACCGAATATAGCCCTTATATTGGGGTCTATACGACGTGGCCTTGTTTATCATAAGCCATAAGTCATATTCAAATTCGAAACTTGAAAAAAAACGGTGAATAATGTAGCTAAAATCATCAAAATATCGTATATAGGGAGGTACCGCTATATCGGAGCTGTGCGAAGACCTGGACCAGCATAGACAATTTTCTGTCGCAGGCTGTAGCATAAATTACGAACTTCAATTACGACATCTCAAACAATTTTTGAGGGTAATGTACCTAAACTCGTCAAAATACCGAATATAGGGAGGTACTGATATATGGGGCCTATACGAAGACCTGGAGCTCCATAGACAATTTTCTGTCTTATGGTTTAGTATCCATTACAAACTTCAAATACCAAATTTGAAACAATTCCGGTGAATAATGTCGCTAAAATCATCAAAATTCAGAATATCGGGAGGTACCGTTATATGGGGGCTATACGAAGACGTGGACCTGCATAGACAATTTTCTGTCTTAGGGTGTAGTTCCCATTACGAACTCTAAATGCGTAATTTGAAACTACTACGGTGAATAATGACGCTAAATTCATAAAAATAGCGAATATTGGGAGATACCGTTATACTGGTGCTATACGAAGACGTGGACCTGCACACACAGTTTTCTGTCTTAGGCTGAAGTATCCATTACGAACTTCAAATACCAAATTTGAAACAATTCCGGTAAATAATGTCGCTAAAATCATCAAAATACCGAATATCGGGAGGTACCGTTATATGGAGGCTATATAAAAACGTGGATCTACATGGTCCATTTACGAACGTAATATACCCTCCATGGTATGGTGGAGGGTATAAAAAAGAAAAAAAACACCACCAATATCACTTAAAATTAGTTGCTGTAAACAACTAATCGGAAATTCAAATTAAAGCCAATCTACCCTCAACCAGTATAGACTTTAAAATTAGAAAACAATATTTGTCTTACTTCGACCAATGTCAATTTCAGTCTTTTTTTCGTCAGAAAGAAAATAAAAAAGCGGACCGAAAATAAAGAAAACTTCTAGATCCAAACAGAAATTGGCAAAGCATCCTGAATTTGAAATGTCGGCTGCCTACATTTCACCGCAATCACAGTATATTGACGGAAAAAAGAGACACACAAAATAACAACATCAACAAAAATCGCCCACATTCAATCAGAAGGACAATATCGACCAAGTCGAAAGAAAGACGAAAAAATAAGACAAAAGACAAAACAACAAACCAAAATTAAGACCAAAGAACGGACGTGGTTGTTAGATGGCTACCCACAAGATGTTGGCCAACAAAAATACTTTTTTTTGATGTGGAGAAGTAAGAAACGAAATCTCCTTTCAATATATGTCAGTGCCAGAAATGGCTTTAAAATGTTGTGGGTATTTTTCTTTAAAGCAAATAAAAAGGATTCGAAATTGAATTAAAGAATTTATTTTTTATGACATTAAATTTAGATAACTTTGATTAACTTCATCCACCATGAACTCATTTGGTGAAGACAGAATCGGTCAATTTGGCCGAAAATTTATTCTAAATAACAGTTCGGGTTGCTGTTGCAGGTTCCAGCCCACTATAAAAACGTATGTGAGATTTTCTTTGAAATTTATTTAGTAAAGACAAAACCCACTGTACTTTTAATTTTTTTATAAACGGTCAATCAATTTAACGAGAGAGAGAGAGAGAGAGAGAGAGAGAGAGAGAGAGGGAATGAAAAGATGGAGAGAGAGCTTGAACATAAGGATTTTAAAGGTTCTGTAAAATAAAAGTGCTAGGCCTTTTTGGTACTCAAAATGCACAATTTGTTTAGTTTAGCAAAGATTTGTAATCAAAACCTCATACAATTTATTAATGTTTTTCATTTTTCGGAATGAATAATATGTAAAATGTAACCTTTTACATCAAAAAGTCTTCAAAATCTTTCGTTTTTAAGTTTACCGAGGCGGATATTGTGGATCCAACCAAAATTTCTGTTCAATAATATTTCAATGTCTCCATGGGTAAACTCTAGAAACCAACAGAACCTCAATATCAAAATTCTGAATTTCAGCTCTATGCCTTGACCCACTACCAGAATAGTATCTCTATCCCTTAACCCAATACCAAATATAATACCATTCAGAACTTTTCGTACAATTATAATACATATTTTCGATAGCACCTCCATATAGACCTCAATATCAAAATTTTGGGATGGATGACATAGAGTCATCCAATACCAAATTTAGTACTATTTAAGACTCTTACAAATATATGACGTTTTCCAAACCACCGCCAAGTGTCAATTTCACATATGAACAGAGTCATCAATATCAAATTTAAAGATTCTAGCATTTCTTCAACCAATACAAAATTTAGTACCATTTAGTACTTCTCGTACAAATAAAGAACGCATTTTCTAAGCCAAATCTCAAACACATATGTACATCATTGATAATGTAAATATCAACATGCAGATTTTTATGTCTACTACTTCAAAAAATACCGAATATAGTACCATTCAGTACTTTTCGTACATTAAAGTTAAACTTTTCGAAACGTCCTCCATATATGCAGGCTGCACATAAATAGCGACTCTTATACCAAACTTCAGACTTTGGGCACAATCTGTTCACTTCCAATTGTGTGGTACGATTTTGTACTTTTTGAGCACTTGTTGTACATATTTCCAAAGCCATCTTCCAACTTACTTCCCAAGCTTGATTCCAAACTTCAATTTTCAGCCCTATCCGTTCACACAATACCAAATGGTACTATTTTAGAAGTTTAGTACCATATTAGAATTTCCTAAAATTCTTTGATATAACTATCCTGCACTCCATCAATGACCCAAATTCCAAATTTCATAATTCTAGCTCATTCTTTTTATCCAATATATAGTATTTAATAAATTATACACTCAGCCAGGTGCAAAAATGGACAACATCGGTCTGCTCCATCAATTACCTCCCCAACAACAGGTCAAAATTTTGAATAGCTCTTATAAAATGTAATGTAAGAGTTCGATTGACTTCAAATTTCCCATATCTCAATATTTTTATTAACCCAAGATCTGGTGGTAATATGGAATAAATCGGTCCACTCCTTTTGGTGCCTCCCCCACAAAATTTGTAATATCCATGAAGGTCATAAAACGCTTTATTACCACCGATTCCATTTAGACTTGGCACATCTGAATATTTTTTTCAACACATGATCTATTTTAAAGAAGGTATATATCGGACCATTCCTTCTGTTACCTCCTCCACAAAGGGTCATGGTTTTGAATAACAAAAACGTTTATAAAATCCACACTAACCATTAGGTTCTCTTTATATTTCACACATCCCATTATTTCAGCTTACACAAGATCTATTGTGAAGATATATCGGTCCACTCCTTTTGGTAATTCCCCCACAAAGGCTCACAATTTTGAATATCCATGAAACACTTAAAACGCGACATAAACATCCGATTGTATTCTGACTTTGTAGATCTCAATGTTTCCACAAACCCAAGATATGTTATAAAGATGGTTTCTTCTGGTACCTCCCCCAAACAGGGTTCAAGCTTTTGATAAACAAGATGTTCAACGAAAGCGTAATAAATAAACCCCTTCGAACCCATACTGATACCTCACCCACAAAGGGTGACAATCTTCAATACTTGTATATGTCATAACTTACGAAACAACTCAGCGGTTCTTTGCAACTTGCTATGCCTAAATATTTCTCTCAACCAGAAACCTGATATGAATATGATTTTTGTTTTGACTTGTGTTATGATTATTCAAATTGTATGCTCCTTCTATGAAGTAGGTTCCAAATGAATGGACCTATATTGCCCATTTCCATTAGGACCTAAATAAATAAATATATATATATATATATATATATATATATATATATATATATATATATATATATATATATATATATATATATATTAAATTTATTTAGGTCCTAATAGAAATATTTATATATATATATATATACATATATATATATATACATATATATATATATATATATATATATATATATATATATATATATATATATATATATATATATATATATACAAATGAATGGACCTATAATCGAACATAGGCCGAGGGTATACATATGTCGGCAATCCCGACTGATACTTTTTAACTTGTTGTTTTTTTAATACATTTTAATACTTTTCATACAAAAAGAAGGAATTGTATGCCTTATCACACGCCTACCCGCCTATTGTAAGATTTTACCTTCTGCATGTAGGTCAGATTTGGACATTTGTGGTAGAACTCACAAAATAAGGGTGTGCTAAGAATAAGTGCCTTCCCTCAGTCTTATCTCAATATTACGCAGTGCCTAGGATGTTGCCCATCTCCGATCCTGTTACCGAACGAAAATAATATCGTCTAAACTTCACTATGATGAGTACCTAATTTCCGTTTGGCCTGGCCGTTTACAGTAACCATAGAAATTAATTTCTGAAAAACTATAAACATAAGTAATTTAAAAATATTATATCATTATGTTTTATATATATTATTTTTTATATATTTATATTTTATATATTATATTATTTATATCAAGTTCCTTGCTGTTGTTTTAATTCTTACATATGTTCCCCCTGTCGTCGGTCTTTCTTTGTTTCATTGGCAGCACACAAAAATTGCAATTTCTCTAACAGACGAGCGTAATTTTAAGCATATGAAATGAGTCAAAATTTTATTCCAACACAGCTTCTTGACAACCTTGAAGTGCGAACAACAATCATTCATTCCTACATTCATTCCGAAACGGATAAACGTGCAGCTGACAGACGTAATAAACGTTAAGTAGTTACGTACCCCACTCTCATCAGCTTCTCCTACCATAAAAGGTTGGCATACGGAAAAAAAATTGTGAGAAACCATATACAAATATCCATATTCCTTGGGTACATACCTACATTCAAACAGATATGTGTCTGAAAGTGTAAATATGTGTGTGTGTGTGTGCATTGTGGGTATTAAACATACATTTAACACTCACTTAACATTTATGGTAGGTATGTTTGTATGTACGACGTATGGAGATGCTGGTGGTACAGGTGCGAGGCATTTTAACCACGAACGTAAAACACAAACGAATAAAAATTAATGCAAATGCAGAGGAGAATCGCAAAAGAGCTGATCTGCTTTTATAGGATGTTTATGTTAAAAATGGCTATAAATTATGTGAAAATGTCAGTTTCTTTGCCTTGGCAAAGAAATGTGAAAATTCCCGGATATTGGACAGTGGAAGAAAATGAATTTATTGCAACTAAAGCTATTTCAATTTGTCGAGGAGAACTGGATGAAAACGGGGTTTTTTAGAAACTTTAATTCAATAATTTGAAGAGTGCCCCCAGATTCCTAAAATATACCTTTTCTGGGCTTGGGAAACCCAAAATGTAACCCAAACACATGGTGAATAGTTTCAAAGTAATTATCATTCATTTGATTTGAATTTTCCCCACGGGTCCTTTTTTGTCCCTTTGTTACATTTTGTCCACTACTCATTTATACGTCTTTGTTTACTTCGTAGACAAAGACAAATGTAGTTACAAAATGTAACGAGTAGCTTTTTAAACCCCGCTTTGCGACATCTTAGTTTTTTTAATTCGCTAAAAACACTCGCTCATTGGTTCACGACCAGAAAGCATCAAACCCCTACATCCTGTAAAAAAGGTAATTTAATTGTTCCACGAACAATTATTCAATAAAATATCAGTCCACGACTGTTTTAAAATAAAATTCTAAATATTGTGTTTTATTTCTTTTCTTTCATTTTGCAACGCAAACATTGGTCCAATCGAGCCGGATTATTTTCAACGAAAATTAACCCGTCTCCCTTTTTCTCCTTTTACAAAGGCAAACATCGACTTCGTCGAGGACAACAACAACACCCACACAAAGATCAACGATCACCCACAACATTTTTATTTTATTTATTTTTTCAAATAAATTAATATCAGCAACACAGGTATGTACACATATTTATTTATTTTACAAATAAAAAGTGTTGTACAGTGCTTCCGTGTTGTGAAAATTAATTAAAAAGCCGTCGGTCGTTTTATAGCGCGTCCGTCCGTCCATTTGCCGTCGGTAAATTTCATTTCAAAAAACAACAATAAGTGTCAAGTCCGTCACTATTTTTTGTTTACGACAAAAAATCACACACACAATCACAGTGAATTCGTTTTCATTTCCATTTTGAACTGCATTTTATTCCATTTCGCGCATTTCTTCTATTTTTCATTTTGATTTATTGATATTTTGGTGTTTTGTTTTTCATTTATTTCTTCTTCTTTCTTCAAAACACCAAAATCATCACAACAACAATTACCATATGAGAGAGTAATTGTCATCTCTGCTGATTGTTGCCACCTTGTGACATATTTGACACTTACATTTAAGTACCATATGATCGAATTTATTAGGGGGTTCACACTACCTAATATTATACAACATATCGATCAAAATATTTTAGTGCCATTTTCGGAGATTTTTTGTGTTGAATCCTACGGATATCAACAAAAATTAAATTTTATTTGTGTTTTCGACACTGTGCACCCTATATCCGGTCTTATTTATTAAAATATTATTATTTTCATATAAATATAATATAACATATTATATATTAAATCAAAAATTATTTAATTTTTTATAAAACATTTTTTGATTAACTTTTTTTTGTTGTTTTCCGCTACCGATTGAAAACGTGCATCTTACAGTCCGTGCACCCTACAGTCGGTTTTATTGACATTTTTAATATTTTTTCGAATTTTTGATTTTTTATTAAAAATTTTTGATATTTTTTCGTTGGCAATTGTTATCTTCGATACTTTGTCATAGTTTTCGTGTATTCTACGATACACTGAAAACAATTTACAAAATTTGGAATACACTGAAAGAAATTTTGAGTTAATATTTATTTTTTTTTTTTTCTTAAAATTTCTACATTTTTGTGGTTTAATCACGTTAAACCTCAATATTTTTGCTGTATCTACGATACTTCATTACGATTAGTCAACGACTAATTATAAAATCAGTGTATTTTTAATAAAACACATTAATTTTCTTGAAGCATCACGTGCTTTAAAGTACATTTTATTAATATTTTTGTGAAAAACGTTAACTTTTTTGGATTTTCACAAAAAATATTCGACATTACGTGTCAATTTCTAGAAATTAAAGCATTTCGTGCAAGTCTTTCTAGATTTTTATATTTTTGCTAAATATTTCTATATCTTTTTTAAAGATTTTCATTATAAGAATTGTTTTTCAAACAATTTTTTGAGAATTCTTGGTGTTTTTGCTACTTTTTCTGCAGTTTTCTTAAACAAAATACAGTTTTCTACGAAAACTTTAGACATTTTTCTAACTTTTTTTCTGAATTACGTTCATTTATTTAAAATAAAATGCCACTCACACCTCTAGATTTGTTCATCCGAGCTACTGATGCTTTGGTTAAATTTGATGCCAACTTCAGTTCCCAACGGGACGACGAGCTCGATGTCTATATTTTAGAATTACAGGGAGCTGAGGTCAGAACGTTATGGGAAAAGGTGAAAACCGTTTTCGACAAGTGTCTTAATTATTTTGCTGAAGAAGACAGTTCAGGTGAGGACATCACTGCCGCTGACACAAAATACGATGTCGCATTTAGATGTTATCTAAAAGTATTGGCTTCCATAAACAGGAAGTTAGATGAACTTCGGGCTCCGCCTAAGTCATCAATGGCGACATCTTCTCCTCAGGTTAGCGTAGGTAATAGGTCAATCAATCAGCCTACTCCTCGTTCCGAGGATAGAGCTTCGAATTTGGAGGCTTCGCCTCATTCGCCCATATCGTATAACTCATCACTCACATCCTGTGGTGGTGATAATTCTGGTCATAGGTTAAATTTACCACCCTGTGACATAGAAATATTTAATGGCGACTTTCTTTCTTGGCCTACGTTTAGGGACTTATTCTCGGCAGTGTATATTAACAATACTGGCATTAGTGACATTGAACGTCTATGTCATTTAAACAATAAGACCAGTGGCGACGCCCATGACATAGTGGCTAAGTTTTCACTTACCCACAAAAACTTTGGTCTTGCGTGGAAAGCTCTAAAACAAACGTATGACAATCCACGTATTTTGGTGAACCACCAACTTAAACTTTTATTTGACCTGCCAGTATTAGACAGTGAGACAAGTTTAGGTTTAAAGAAATTGCAAAGAGGCATAAATGGGTGTATTTCGGCCATGTTGAACTATGACGTGTCTACTGAAGGCTGGGACCCTATTCTAGTGTTCATATGTCTTCAGAGGCTCCCCAAAAATAGCGTCACACTTTGGGAACAAAGTATCAAAAATAAATCAGCTTTGTCTTCCTGGGAAGATTTGGATAAGTTTCTTACAGAACGCATCCAAACTCTTACCTGCCTTCGTGACATTAGAGGTATTGACAACGTCAAATCGCAAAGTAGTAAAAAAGTTCGTTCACATTTCACGAATGCTGGCACGAACCGATCCCCTACTTTCACACCTCGTAATTCACCTTCAACATCTAGGCCATCCCGAGCACCCTCCAATAAAATATGCATTTTATGTCCACGACAAATGCATCATGTCAGAGCATGCCAAAAATTTCTAAAACTTTCAGTTCCTGAAAGAATTAACACCATTAGGCGACATAATTGTTGTTTAAATTGTCTGTCTCCTAAACATTTAGTCAACCACTGCAGTAGTCCATACAATTGTAGTAAATGTAATAAAAGACATCACACTCTATTACATAGAGATAATTCCACGTCTTCGACTGCAGCAACTTCTTCGACTGCAGCAATGCCAGAGCATTAATTGACCCTGCTTCAGAAGCTTCTTTTATTACAGATCGCTTACAGCACATACTAGGCATCGCCTCCACTACTACTGTTGCTACCATTTCTGGTATTAATCAGGCAGTTTCGACTACGTCGCGCAAGTTGTGTTCAATTTGTATAAGTTCTCCATTGGATGCTTCGCTTTCAATGGAAACTACTGCACTGATTTTACCTTCCATCTCTGGCAATCTGCCTTCTTTTTCTGTCAATAGCGACTTCGTTTCTCGTTTGCCAAATCTACGTTTGGCTGATCCAAATTTGTTCAACAGTCGCCCTGTTGACCTTTTGCTGGGAGCAGATCTTTATTCGAAGATTCTGCTACAGGGAATTCATACTAATATATTAGGCTCCCTAATAGCACAAAATACGGTCTTTGGTTGGATCATTACTGGTTCTATTCCCCCTCAACATCTATCAGTCTTTTCCGTTAAAGTCAGTCTATCTGACGAAGAAAACCTTAACAAGGTTCTTCTTCGTTTTTGGGAACTGGAGGAAGTTCCTAAACGTCCAATTTTGTCGCCCTCCGACCAGTTTTGTGAGGCAAATTATAAACGTACCACACGTCGGGATTCAGAGGGCAGGTACGTGGTCAGCCTTCCCTTCAAGACCGAGTTAGTTGGACAGGAAAACTTAGGATTTTCCCGTAATAATTGTTTACGACAATTTCTTCGAAATGAGGCATCTCTTCTTCGAAAGCCACAAATCAAAGCAGTCTACGACCAAGTGGTTAATGAATATTTAGATTTGGACCATATGAGGCCGGTAGTTGCCGCGTCAACAAACTCTACGGTTTGTTACCTCCCCCACCATCCAGTAATAAATCCCGACAAACAGACTACCAAGCTTCGAGTGGTTTTCAACGCCTCGAATAAAACCTCCAATGGGAAAAGTCTTAATGATATTTTACATGTGGGTCCCACTCTGCAATTAGACTTAGTATTTCTTATTCTGAGGTGGAGATTATTTAAATTTGTTTATAACTGCGACATCACACAGATGTACCGCCAAATACGTGTCGATCCGGCACATACTCCCCTACAGAGAATACTTTTCCGGGATTCTCCTCAAAAACCTGTTCAGGATTTTGAGTTGCAGACGGTGACATTCGGCGTAAACTGCGCCCCCTATTTAGCCATACGGACGCTTTTACAGTTAGCTGACGATACTGACGATGAATATCCTCTCGCTGCACACATACTACGTAGGTGCATGTACGTCGACGACGTGCTAACAGGATATCATGACTTGCGTACAGCTTTAAATTCTCGCGATCAATTAAGATCTGCTCTTTCGTCCGCCAAATTTGAGTTGAGGAAGTGGACATCAAATGACCGTGCTATTTTGCAAAATCTTCCTACGGAAGATTTAATAGACGCCAAAGTTCTTTCTTTTGTGGAAGCTAGCAGTTCCAAGCCGTTAGGTATACGTTGGAATGCTCAGCTTGATTTGTTTTTCTTTAGTGTGAATGCTCTCCCCACCAAAGCTCACTATACAAAACGAGAAACATTGTCCACTATTGCCAAACTATTCGATCCTTTAGGTTGGTTAGGCCCCGTAATTGTGACAGCTAAAATTGTTATGCAGAAAATCTGGACAGATAAAATCGGCTGGGATGACGCACTTCTGTCTACGACAGAACGTGATTGGCAAAATTTTGTGGATTGCTACCAGGATGTGAATTCCATTCAAGTTCCTCGGTGGGTCCATTATACGCCAAGTTGTTCCGCCGAACTTCATGTCTTTTCTGATGCCTCAGAAAAGGCATACGCGGGGGTGATATATATTCGGATTATAACGCCGAATAAAGACATTTATACTCACCTCCTGACCTACAAAACTAAGGTAGCCCCCCTAAAGACAATTTCCTTACCACGGTTGGAACTTTGCGGAGCCGTTTTGGCCTCCAAATTATTAAAAAATATTATAGATGAAATTGACATTTCATTTCAAAAAATTTACTGTTGGACTGATTCTACGATCGTCCTCTCCTGGCTCAACAAAAGTCCATCTACGTGGACGACATTTGTTGCCAACCGTGTTAGCAAAATTCAGGAGATAACAGACGTAGGTAATTGGCATCACGTGCGCTCTGAAGATAATCCCGCTGATTTAGGCAGCCGGGGGGTTTCGCCTTCCGAGCTCGCCTCCTCTAATCTTTGGTGGAATGGACCACATTGGCTACGCCAAAATAGTTATCATTGGGATTTATCCAGTTTTCCTCAGCTTGACACCGAAATTGAAAAGCGTGCTGTCAAGACTCATGCCTCTTTCTTCAATAATTATTGTGACCCCTTAGAAGATTTCTCTTCGTTAGATAGGGCTCTTCGAGTCCTCTCGTATGTTTTTAGATTTTTCCATCGGACTCATCCTGCTCATAGAGGTCGACACATTTACAATGAGAAGGCCCTTACTAGTTCAGAGATAAAAGCGGTTAGATTACGTCTGGCTGTTTTATCTCAAAAAGTCCACTTTGCAGATGAGTACCAGTCTTTGTCAGATAAGGTTCCCTTAAATGCAAAGAGTTCTCTTTTACCCTTAAATCCATTTCTGGATGAATTCGGGGTAATTAGGCTTAATGGACGCTTGTCGCAATCACCTACTCTGTCTTACACAGAAAGGCATCCCATTATTCTGCCTCGCCAAAGTCGTTTCACGCACTTACTACTTCAATTCATACATGTTATTTCCATCCACGGTGGAAATCAACTGATGTTACGCATCATTAGAATTGAATATTGGGTCCCACGACTCACATCACTAATTAAAACAACTATAACTAAATGTAAAACATGTTTCTTGGACAAAAAACGGTCTTGCTCTCAGATAATGGCTGCCCTTCCTCCGGAAAGAACAGTATTATCTAGACCCTTCACCACTACTGGTGTTGATTTCGCAGGTCCCTTCGACCTTAAATCGTTTACAGGCCGCTTTTCTAAAATCACCAAAGGTTACGTCTGTGTTTTTGTTTGTTTTTCTACGAAAGCAATACATCTTGAGGCTACTTCTGATTTGTCTACGACAACATTTTTAGCGGCCTTTCATCGCTTTATCTCCAGACGCGGTTGTCCAAAAACAATTTTTTCTGATAACGGCACCAACTTCGTTGGAGCTTCTAGGGAAATAGAAAATAATTTTAAAACAGTTCTCCGTGAAAGTCGTACTAACTTGTGTTCCACATTGCAGTATCAGGAACTTTCATGGCAATTTATTCCCGCTGGCGCCCCCCATATGGGTGGTCTATGGGAGGCCGCCGTAAAAAGTTTTAAATTACATTTTCGAAAGCAAGCTAAGAACTTCAAATTTACGTTTGAAGAGCTTTCTACGATTCTTTCCAGAATCGAAGCTTGTTTAAATTCACGTCCTTTATGTCCCATAAATGACAACCCCCAAGATATAGTAGCACTGACACCAGGGCATTTTCTCATTGGAGCCCCAATCCTTGCTCCTCCGGAGCCAGTAATTGAAGAGTCGCCCTTACATCTTGTAAATCGGTTTCGGAAACTGAAAGCATTTACTCAGCAACTCTGCTTACGGTGGAAAGATGAGTATTTGAAAAGTTTACACAAAAGATATAAATGGAAGTTTCCGCAACGCGATCTACAGAAGGGTGATTTAGTCGTGGTTCGGCATGAAAATCTTCCTCCCACTTCGTGGAAATTAGGACGGATTATAGCGGTGCACCCGGGTTCTGATGGTCGAGTACGAGTCGCAGATATCCATACGGAAAATGGCACTATCCGACGGCCAATTGTAAAATTAATTGCGCTACCATAATTGTCATAGTCCATGTTTTTCGATTCGTATTTGTACCCTCATTATTTTTTCGCGAGAGGAAAAAAATTTTAATTGATGGCCGCGAACGCGTCGCGAATTCTTGGGCCATGACAATTTAAAACGACCTACGGTTTTTGATGGTCATCCTGGCCAATAATTTCAATAATTCACTCCTCATCGTTGTATTGTTGCATCCTCTCTATTTTCACAGAAGATGGAAAATTTAGGAAAGATGGCTGCAACTCTCCCCGATTATGAGGACGACGTCCCCATGTCCGATGAGGAAAGGGAGCTCGATGCCATGATTACCCCCATCTCCGATGAACCGATGGTAACTGGGCCCCCTGAAGCTGTTCCTCCCTCGGAGGAAAATTTAAAATCTGAAAATCCGTCTACGACGGTCCCTGAAGCTCCTTCAGGAGACACTGTGGTCACGCCACCTTCTTCGGCCCCCTGCCGAAACAACCAGGGTTCGAGTACGGCATGCGTTCTTTGCGACGGTAAGCATCACTTACGTGATTGCAAAGAGTTTCGCGTGATGCGCATTGAGAGAAGGCTTCGAACAGTCGCACTTCACAGATGCTGCGGCAATTGTTTGGCGTCAACGCATTCTCTACGAGATTGCACCAGTCGGCGTTGTTGCACTGTTTGCAACAAGCAACATCATACGTTGCTCCATCAGCCTTCTCTCCAAGATAAAACGCCAGTGCGCTCATCCCTTCAAAATCACCCCAACAACTCGAAACCGTCCAAAAAACTACGCAAGCGTAGATCTTCGAAACGTCCGTCCGCTAATATTTCCCAGCTTCCAATTCTTGGTCCCGGCATCGCTCCCCGACATAATGCGGCACATTTGGTGGCACCCCGGCCTGTATCCGCCATCCAGTCTGTAGCTACGCTTGGGCCTACGATGGTGGTACAGGTCATTATGGCCAACAACCGGATACCTGTCAGGGCACTTCTAGACCCATGTGCAGGTCACAGTTTGATCTGTCGGTCTTTGGCCGACTGTCTTGGACTGTGTCCTGTAATTGTGGGTCCAGAAAGATTCTGCCAGTTGTCCGTCGCCTCTTCGTACGACGGTACGCAACGCATTTCTTTGTCGGCGCGAGTGATAAATCTGGCGCACCTCATATCTCCTTCGGAGTCTGTGTCCGAGGGCCTAAAAGACCATTATGCTGGCCTGCAACTTGCCGATCCTCGGTTCTACGAAACAGCCGCAGTCAGTTTGGTTTTAGGCCCAGAAGTCTACCATAAGGTAATGAAGCCTCAGACCTATTCTAGCCCTGGTTTCCCATGGGCCCAGCTCACCATTTTTGGCTGGGTAATTTCGGGCCCATGTAATATCTAAAACCCTGTGAGGGGCAATCTTCAATTGCCTCTGGCTCTACGAGCCCTCGTCACAAGACTCTACGAGTCATTTGTTATAAAAAAAAAACAAGTTTATAGATCTGGTCTCTACGAGCCAATTACGATCTCTGCTCTACGAGCAAAAACTTGTATCATTGTAAAATGTTTTTTGAAAAAAAAGTAAAAAAAAAAAAAATAAATAAATAATAAATAAAAATAAGAAAAATTCAACAACAAAAAATGTACACTTATATACCTTTTTTTTTATAATTTTGCAACAGCAGGATGTTGCAACGCGGGCGGCAATGAATAGTTTCAAAGTAATTATCATTCATTTGATTTGAATTTTCCCCACGGGTCCTTTTTTGTCCCTTCGTTACATTTTGTCCACTACTCATTTATACGTCTTTGTTTACTTCGTAGACAAAGACAAATGTAGTTACAAAATGTAACGAGTAGCTTTTTAAACCCCGCTTTGCGACATCTTAGTTTTTTTAATTCGCTAAAAACACTCGCTCATTGGTTCACGACCAGAAAGCATCAAACCCCTACATCCTGTAAAAAAGGTAATTTAATTGTTCCACGAACAATTATTCAATAAAATATCAGTCCACGACTGTTTTAAAATAAAATTCTAAATATTGTGTTTTATTTCTTTTCTTTCATTTTGCAACGCAAACACATGGGTTGTATTGATTTTATTCTGTTTGAATAATGTATTACTTTGCATTGCTGTCATTTTTATACCCTCCACGATAGTATGAACGGTATATAAAGTTTGTCATTCCGTTTGTAACACCTCGAAATATACAGTTTAGACCCCACTATGTCCATTTAGCGATGCCCGTCTGTGGAAATCACTCGAGCTTCCAGACGAAATGGAAAAGGTTGATAATATTTTACTCAAATGTATCTGCAGGACTTTTGGTATTGAAAATGGGCCATGTAAGTACACGTTTTGGTATAGCCCCCATATCGCTATTCGATATTTTGGTGATTTTAGCGCCATTATTCATCGGAATTTTTTCAAATTAGGAATTTGAAGTTCGTAATTGATACTACAGCCTATGACAGGAAAGTATCTGTGGAGGTTCAAGTCTTCGTATAGCCCCCATATAACGGTACCTCCCGATATTCGGTATTTTGATGATTTTTGCCACATTATTCACCGGAATTGTTTCAAATTAGGTATTTGAAGTTCGAAATGGATACTACAGATATGACAGAAATTATCTGTGCAGGTCCACATCTTCGTATAGCCCTCATATAACGGAGCCTCCCGTAATTCCGTATTTTGATGATTTTAGCTACATTATTCACCGGTTTTTTTTTTCAAGTTTCGTATTTGAAAATTGTAATGGCTTATGACAAATGTGGCCTCTGCAGGTCCACGTCGTCGTATAGACCCTAATATAACGCCTACATTCGGTATTTTTAAGATTTTAACCGAATTTTTAACGGATTTTATTTGTTTGAAAATTGCTAAATTCTATCCAAATGGTGGAGGGTATTCAATGTTTGCTCCGGCCGAACTAAAAGCTTTTTTACTTGTTTTACTTTGGAACTAATGGAGCCTTAATGAGATGTAAATGTCAATTGGAATATTACAAAAGTGACCAGATTTCCCAGAAGAAAGAATGCCAAATTTAATTTCAATTTTGGCACTTTTCTTCCTGGTTAAAATAACTTTTAAAACCCTGAACTAAATGTCTTAATGATTGAAGTTTTGAAAACTCAAAAATAAAGTTCCGACATGTTTTTTTTTTTTTTTTTTTTTTTTTTTTTGAAATAAGAAAATAGAAAGAAATCCAATTCATTGTCCACTGTCTGACAAATTAATACCAGACACGTGTTGCTTTATTAGCATTTATTTACACAAATGGTATTCAAGCGTGACCGTTTGGAAGGTTTCTCCACGGTCGCATTGTTCGACAGCCAATTAATTTCTTTGGCTAAATGTGCAGACATGTCAGTGGGATTATTGTCTTATCGTATTATCAGACGTTGGACTTATCCTGGTATTAATTCACAATAATGGTATCGTTTCGATCTGTTTTGCTTTGTTGTTAGTGCTAATGTTATTAAAAGCGGATGTCAGATAAAAAAGCACAAAGGAAAGAACAAACAAGTAAAATAACATCAGTCGGTTTTGCCGACAGATGTATACCCCCAGCCTTGAGTTATGATTATTGAAATTGTTGACCCTTTATGGGGGGGGAGGTTCCGGTATCTCACCTAAGACTGATATAAGTATTACAATGTGCCAGATTTGGACTATATCCTATACTTTATATAAGATAAGTGCAAATTTTTGGAAAATGTGGAAATATGCGTAAGCTAACATCTAATGCAGATAAAAATATTGGTAGGGACAAATTTTGGAAGAAATCGGACAATTTTAAGCGAAATCATAAATCATATTAAGATATAGCAAGTTATAAAGATTCCCGACTTTTTTCGCAAGTTATGAGAGATATAATTATTGTGGTCCTTTGTGGGTGAGGATGAGGATTAGCAGATATATATCAACTTCACAACAGATCTTGTGTTAGCAAAAATACTTGGATTCGTGAAATTTGAAGAGAGTTGGATGCTTATTTCTCTTTATTTGAGCGTTTTGCAATAAACTGTCCGATCTTTACCATCATTATAACACATCTTGTGTTGACGGAAACATTGAGATGTACCAGGTCTGAATAAAATCGGATGTTAATTTCGCATTTTATGAGCTTTATTGATAAAATTGACCTTTTTGGACCCTTTGTGGGTGAGGTACCAGAAAGAGTAGACGGATATATCGCATCTTTACAGACAATGCGTTTATAAAAAATATTGCGATGTGTATTATTTGAAGAGAACCGGATGCTTATTTCTGATTTTATGATCATTTTGGTTATTCAAGACTTTGAACCTTTATGGGGGAGGTCCCAGAAGGAATCGTCCGATCTCTACCATCTTTATAACAGATCCTTTGTTGATGGAAATATTTAGAGGTGCCAAGTCTGATGCTAATTTTGTGTTTTATGAGCTTCATGAATATTAAAAATGTTGACCCTTTGTGGGGTAGGTACCAGAAGGAGTGGACCGAAATACTCCATCTTCACACCAGACCTTAGAATAATAAAAATATTGTGATGTGCGTCCACGGGTGTTCGTGAATTATGATAATGATCTTCGGTTTACAAATAATGGGGAACCCTGGTGAACGGTTGTCGGGGACCACGATGACGATGTCCGGGTTGTAGATAATTTCGCTATTCGGGATACAATCGAAAACTCTGCTGAATGGTATTCGCCTCACAGTTCTTTTGGGTCGTTTACGTGGAGTTTATGATCGCAAGTTAGCTTTCGTAGATTAGTTTGTCTGACTATGCTACGGTCAAGGGCTACCTCTACGTTATTACTCTAAATTTCGTTTGAAACAGTGAGCTCGAAGCTCCTGCGGGACAACGCTCATATCTCAACGTATTACCACCCACTGAAGCTAATGAGTAAATGAGGAGAGTCAATTATTTCAAAACTCACTAATTACTCTTTAAGCAAGTCATTTACAGCAGCGAGCCTGATCTGTCAACAGAAACGAAAACTCTGTGTGTCACACCCATAGCCAATTCTCATGTATTGGTATAATGATGATGCCAAATGAGTGACTATTTCTCGATAAATGGAGTAAGCATTGATTATGGATTACTTCTTGCAAACAGTTTGAACTGGCACACGACAAAATGAGGTTCCTCGCTTCATTTCCAGCGCACATTTCCAAAATCTCCGGATACCAATCCGTTGGTTTACTGTGTCTGGAGTATTTTGAAAAGCAAAGTTGGCACTAAAAAATACCAAAGTGTCGATCACCAAAATACAGCAGAGCAATATTCGGGCAGCGTGTGACGGTTTCATTGGCCGTGTGAAGGCCGTAATTCGTGCCAAAGGTGACCAATTCGAACAAATCTAAACTTATTCTAAAATTTGATGCTTTTTCAGACATTTTTGCATTCACTCAATAAAATTTAAAAAAAATATGAAAAAATTATGGCGTTTGACTTTGTTGCAGTTGTTTTTATCTCATCTTGTACATCACACTTTTTATACCCTACAACACTTTGTGTTGAGGGTATTATAAGTTTGATTGGGCCGAAAATCTTGTAACACCTCGAAATATTGGTTTTCTATCTCGCCGAGATGAGTCGATCTAGCTATATATGTCCGTCAGTCTGTCCGTCTGTCCATGTTAATTTGTAATCAAGCTACAATTCGCAATTATGAACCGATCCTCACGAAATTGAAACTGGAGGTGGGGTTATGATCAGAATAGAACCCTATTGTTTTTGGAATTGATCGCACGATATTTGGGGTTGAAATGGACTAAAAATAGAAAAATTTCCTGATTTTGAAGTTGCACTATAGGCCACAATTATGAACCAATCTACGCGAAAATTTACATGGAGTTAGAGTTTAGGAGTGAACAGAAACCTACTAAGTTGGGCGGCCATCGGACAATAATTAGCGGGTAAAATAGACCCTAACTTTTATGTAAGAAAATAGGAAAATTTCCATTAAACCGCGAATATTTTCAGTCCCAGCCAAATCACAAATACATTAAAAGACCACTTCTGACTATTACAGTGATGCTAATAGCCAAGAAATCGGATGTATAGGAAAATAAGTACAATATATTTGTAAAAGAATTGATCTTATTTATTCTGCTTATAAGTGAAGAACCGCTGAGCCGATTTTCACAATTCCCATGAATTCGAAATGGTCTCTTGCCAGAAACGCATAAAATCTAGGAAATTCGCGGAAAATATAGCAATAAAAAAGTTAATATCTTTTGTTTCATTTTTTCAAATTTTTGTCATATTTTTTATTGCATGCGATTTTTTCAATTTGACTTCCAATTTTGAATTGTATTTATTTTTTTTTTTTAATTTTTACATGTCGCAATTATCGTCCGATCCTCACGAAATTTTGTATGGCGGTAGGGTTAGGGTCAAAATTAAAGCCTGTTGTTCTTAAAATGTACGTTTAGGGGTTCAAATGGACTAAAAAATAAAAAAAATCTAATTGTGTAGTCCTCTATAGACCACAATTGAAAACTAATCGACACGGAATTTCGCATCAGAAGAGAATTCAGGACAGGGGCATTATTTTTGACATCATTATTTTAAAAACGAAATTTTCCAAAATGGATTTGGACATAAGGGTTCAGAATATTATTCTGAACCACAGATAAATGGTAATTTTACAATGGTAGTAAAGTAAATTTTCAGAATGCGCCAGTGCACTTAATTTTGTTTTTCACACTCAAATTTATAACGCATTAAATACATATTCGATATTATATTAATATTTATTTTCCTTTTTTTAGGTAAGTAACGAAAAAAATTATATGCTACGTAAGTATAACAAAATATCACATAATATTCATTATTTGTTATTTTTAAATAAATTGCTACGATTCTCCATTGTGACTATTTGTGACATTTAGATTTACTCTTAAATACAAGCGATAACATTACAAAATCTGTGGAAGTTAAAAATTCACAATAAATTCTTCTTATATTTCTGTTGAAAGTATTTAATTACTACGATAACAAGAGATTAACTGCAAAACTACTAAGCACAAATAAACCTCCACAAGATACAACAAAAGTCATTTGTAATAACATTTGCAATAATGATCAACTTTCTGCGATTCCTTTCTTTGCATCGAATAAATAATGGGCCAACATTTATAAGATCATGTCTTACAAATAATACAATGCAATACCGCAAATACACCTCGAACACATACACACATATTTCAACATTTTACAATGTTTGCTGCGCTTTCATGGTGGCCAAGCCAGGACAGGCCAAGCCAACATTCAGAAAATCCAATTTCCCGTTTACTTTGGCTTAAGGGAAGTTTGTGAAAATACGTTTATTGTTATCCAGATAACAAATATTTCGTCTTGACAATGCACACACACCCATACATACAACTGCAGTGGATACGAACTTGCACACCAACTCATTCTCCACTCAATATCTTGTAATCTCATTCTCACACTAGCCGTAGTTCAGTTGCCACCGGTACGTACCTTCATATCCGTTTCCGCTTTTTCTTTGGCAAAGACCTCTTGGTTATAATCTCACCACAGTGCCAGGTTGCAGTAGCAGTTGCCATGAACTTGTGGCACTCTCTGTTGGTGTGTTTTGTGTCTTTTCATAAAGTCTCTTTATCATAAATATTGACGTTATTCCTTTCAGGATCCTTGTGTTTCTTGGCGGTAAACGGAAGCCATCAAAGGATATGGTGAATGGGGAATAGTGATATTTTGTGTCAGTGTGTGTGTGACTGTCCACTGCATATTCGTATTCCATGCAACGTCATTGTGTTTGAGTGTAGTCCATTGGATCATGAGACTACCTTCTGCAATTGCATTGACTTAAGAGTACGGGCATATTGAAACTTTGTTTTGTGACAAAGAGTGCGGAGGTATTGACTTTCTCCGCTGTTTTTCCTTTAGATTTAAAATTTTTTATTTTTTAAAAAATGCCAATGGTTCGCTGAATTAAATTTCTTAAACTTTATTTAAATGGAATTGAAAAATTTAATGAATTAAATGCAATTTGTACAATTTTAAGCTTTGGCAGTATCCTTTAAACCATTTTGCTCTTACCTTCAAATTTTAAACAAATTTTTGTGTAACACCACGATGTATCGATTTCTTTCTATAGCCGAGTGAGTCGATCTAAGTACCTGTATCCGGCCGTCCATCTGTCCACGTCATCACGCTACAGATCGCCAAATAATCACGCTATGTGTCCCAATTATGAATCAATCCTCACAAAATTTTTTTCATGAATATGGGGTTCAGATCAATATAAAAAACTAATATTAGGGAAGAAAATGACTGAATATGTAGGGGTCCAAAAAGGACTAAAAACAAAAAAAAAATGATTTTGTGGTTTCTCTAGAGGTCACAATTATAGACCAATCGACTCGGAACTTTGCAAGGGACTAGAATTTAGGGCTGAATAGAAGCCTATCAGTATGGATGGACATCGAATAATATTTACCGGGTAACATGGACCATAACTATTATATTTAAAAAATATGAGAATTTTCATTAAACCTCGAATATTTACATTGATGATCCAAGATATCGGATATGTAGTAAAATATGTGCATTTATGTATATCAAAGACGGGGACGTTATTAAGAGCAGCTTAACTGATTTCTACAATTCTCAGCAATTCTGAACGGTCTCTTCTCAGAGATAAATAAAATGCAGAAAAATCGAAAAATAAAATATTCTAATAAATGTGTGACCATTTTTCTGAAATAATTTATGATATTTTTTTTTGACTTAGAATATTGAATATTGAACACATACATTCCTCCATATTATGGCGTATGGTATAATGGAAACATACATAAAGAGAATGCATATTGAACAAATATTAATATATACACAATATCCACTTCAGACGTTCCTTTAATGCAATTCCATTTTTATGGACAATGTACAGAGTTCAATGAAATATGAACATTGTATTTTCTTTTAAATGTAGAAATGTGAACATTTCTACGACTTGCTTTAATGCAAGTTCTTTTGAGAGCTCCAAGAGAAGGTGTTTGAAAGAAGAGAAATAAATTTTTTCATAGAATATAATGATATTTTTTTATTTTAATAGTAAGACATGACAATTTTTAAATATTAGATTTTGAACCAATATTCTTTTTAGTACCCTCAGTATTACGGATACTGAAGGTATATACCATTTTATACAGGCAGAACGTGCCTCATAGACATAACACTTTCAGACCCTAGGTGTCTTTGGACCAAACCCGTTTTACGACATTTAATGTCGGTCTTGGGAATCCGATTTGGTCCAAACTTGGTAAATCATAATATTATTGTCAAACTTAGATCGGAGATGAGCAACATCGGTCCACTCTTTTTCGTACCTCCCCCACAAAAGGTCAACATTTTAAATGAAAATTAAAGAGAAAAAATCATTCAATGTAGAGTAAACTTTGCAAATCTCAATATTTTTGACAGTGCTAAGTACCTCTCCCACAACGGATCAAAAAATGGAAATAATCAAAACTCTTATAAAATGAGATATACAGCATTCCTATATTTTTATTAACGCAAAATCTAATGTGAAGATAAAATAAATCGGACCCCTTCTGGTACCTCCCCACAACGGTTCAAAATTTTGAAAAGCCATTAAACTCGTAAAACGTAAAGTGAGCATTCGCTTCCTTTTAAACTCAGGATACACAATATTTTTTATCAATTCAAGACCAGCTATGAAACCTCCACCACAACGGGTCAAGATTTTGAATAATTATATATGTCATAAAATGCACAATAAGCATTAGATTCTGTTCAGTTCTCACATATCTCAATATTTTTAATTTTTTAATTACGCAAGTCCTGGTGTGAAAATTATAGATATCGGCCTTCCCCTTCCAGTACTTCTTCCACAAAGGTACACAATTTCCAACATTTTTATCCCAAATAAATCCTTAAAAATAAGGTAAATCCCGATCAATGTTCTGATGAGAATATGGATATCTAGTATTACCCCACAAAAGGTAAACATATTGGTTAACAATTATTCCAAAAAATTGGAAATAAATGTTCGATTTTCTTTACATCAATAGCTCATATAAAGTGAAGGAAGTAGTCGATATAGTCCAAATCAAACTGACATAGACAGAGGATATATAGGGTGTGATAAAAAACCTGCAAAAGACATAGGATGTACATGGTGAGAAAACAAACCAGCAACAAAGTCAAACGCCAAAATTTTTCCATTTTTTTTTAATTTTATTGAATGAAAGCAACAAAAACAAAACATGGAAAATTGCATCAAATTTTAGAATAAATTTATATTTGTTCGAATTTGTCACCTTTGGCACGAATGGCCAATGAAAACGTCACATGCTACCCGAAAGTTGGTCTGCGGTATTTTGGCCCTTTCAGGGTAAAGCGCTTGCGCTGATCGACACTTTGGTATTTTTTAGTACCAACCTTGCTTTCCAAAATACTCCAGACACAATAGTCCAACAGATTGGTATCCGGAGATTTTGGTGGCCATTGTGAGCTGGGAATGAAGCGAGGAACCTCTTTTTGTAAAAATTCTTGGCTGGCGCGTGCTGAGTGCAATGGTGCTGAGTCCTGTTAAAATGTCCAAGGTCTGCGGCCAAAATGTTTGCGTGCCCAAGGCTTTTATACAACCTCCATAATATTTTCGCGATAATAATCGGAATTTATTCTGATGCCACGGTCGATTAATATGAACGGAGAGCGACCATCGGCTGTTATGGCAGCCCACAGCATCACCTTGGCCGGCGCTTGAGTTCTGGTGGTCAACCGTAGGTGCACATTTTCAGCCGACCGCTTTGGCAAGTAAACACAATAATTTTGTTTTTTTACAAACTGCTGGACAACGAATGTTTTCTCATTGGAGAAAACCAAATTCGGCAGTTCACCACTTTCAGACAAACGAAGCAACTCTATACCTTTTTTCAGTCTATTTTCTTTCAGTTGCGTTTTAAGTTCTTGCACTTTTTGGAATTTCAAAGGCTTTACCCCGAGCTCATTTTTCAATATTTGCCGAATGGAATATTGCGATATGTTCAGCTCACGAGTCATTTTTTGGTCACTGCGAGGCGATCAAGTCTCTTCTTTACTTTTCAACCATTTCTGCTGATGTTGCTGTTTCTTCTGCTGTCCATTTCCTTGATCCCGGGCTACGTTATCAGTATCACGGTAACGAGTGTGGGAGTGCTTTAACGATAGGCACTTGTGGTTTTCCAGCCAAATATATAGGAATCACACTACCTCGCGAATAACTTTTTTTCTGGAAAATTCTCACCAAAATGCTTTTGCACGCTTTTAAACAATATAATGAGCTGTCATTGGAATAATTTTAACAGCTGTTGGACGAGTGCCTTAGAAATGACAATTGAAGTTTTTTCATCTCACCCTGTATTTTGATATCTTAATGAGTGGAACACATCTTCTCAAGAATTTTCAATGTAGTCCCTACATGGGCATTTTTAAGATCCTAACCTCATTTTCAACTGACTAGCCTACAATTAATTTTTATAAAGGTTTTGACGACTTTATGGCAACGAATTTCGTAATGGATGAGTTTTGGTGGAGGGTACAAGAACTTGAGGCCATTTTATTCTTGTTATTAGAAGAACTGTCTAAAAAATATTAAGAATGCTAGGGTAGGTTCGTTACGAAAAATTTTGAATTTAACAAGCGGAGGTGCAAACCTCAAACAAAATATATAGCATAGAAGATAACATAGCTCTGCCACCAATTCCTAGGTTTATGGCCGTATCTAGAAAAATCCTTTGAAAAAAATAGCTCCTTTGGCCAATATGCCTTCCAAGGCAATTGTGCCGGTCCAATATGATTACCAATAGAAAGTTCATGAAGAGTACAGTACATTTTTTGTGGATGCTAAATTATGAATTTAGGCGAACGAAAAATAATATTTTTACAAAAAAGGTGTTTTATCCGAACATTTTCAAAATAATATCTTATATACTTTGTTTAAAACCTTTGCTCCCAATCCACAAATAGAATATAAAATTATTAATTCCCTGGAAATAGTTTCAAAGAGAACAACGTACACATTTCACTTAAACACTCCTCTTAGGAATCCCTTTGACTTTGCAAGAAAATGTAATGCCTCACACACATTTTTCGAAATCCACCTCTCATCTACCCATCCCTCTACGTTTTAAGAATTTTCTGAATACAAAGGCAACTAAATGCAACGATGCAAACGATATGCAGAAAATCTTCGTTTAAGGATAAAAATGAAATGAAGCATGAAGCATAAGCGTTTTTAAGTAGAAGAAGACGATTGAGAAATCTTTGGAGAAACATGAATTTTACATTAAATGTGGTCTCTTTTTGGTACAATACACCCCCCTCACCTACATTCCGAGGAATGGCGTTTGGGGAATTGAGAAATGCCAGCAATACATCAAAATATTACTATCCAAGTAAATTCCTTTAGAAATATGTTAATGCATTTTTACCAAAAAAAAAAAAAAAAAATCGGAGGGAGGGGAGATGGAGAGAAAATTTCATTTCATTCACTTCATCAATCATGTTAAAGTTGAAGGATATTTTGGATGATGGAGCAAAAATGCTATTAGATTAAACGAAAATGCATTACATAAAATTTAAAGGTTATGAGGAGTGCTAGTGAAGCGGAAAAGTTTTTTTTTTTTTTTTTTTTTCTCAAAATGGAAATCTGCTGTCACATAAAATGGGGATTGAGTGAAGAATGGCTAAATATGGACCAAATACAAAAGTTTTCAAATATTTCCATACATTTATGTTCGTGTGTATATGTATATATGCATGTACATACCGCATGCATGCATACTTTTCTTGTCCCTTTAAAATCAATATATCTCAATAATTTATTTATAAATTGCAAAATACCTATCTTGTTGAGTTCTATTTTCCAGGAACATATTTTTTTTTTTTTTTTTGGAATTTAAGTATTTCAATAATTTTGAAAATCACGTGTAGCAATCCAAAGATATCTATGATTAATTGCATGTGTAAGATTTTGCTGTGAAAGTTCACCTAAACACACGTTTGAACTCAGTTCAAGCTAAATGAATAAATAATAAAAACACCTTTGGACCACCTATGCGTATGACTTTGAATTGCAATTGTGGTACATCATTTATACGCCCCATTGCCCTGACTAAAGTGTAACTATCAATTGTAATAACTGTACAAAATATTGCACAGCTTGTCTCTTATGGACATTTCTGTAAAATGTATGCGATACTTCAAATATTAGGGCATGTTACTGACACAACTATTTGATGTTTGCATTTTATTAAATATTTGATTTGAGATTGTATTATAGGGTTCGATACGGTCTTATAGGTCAAAACTTGAATCTATATATAAAGAGAAGTAAAAAAAGAGTAGCGAAATAACTGACTGACTGACTAAGAATCTACACCCAGACAAAGCGCCTAGAATCTCGAAAGTTTGTACTAGCGTTAGTCTTGGTGCGTAGGCTTGTAATAAGGCAGGTACAATTTGGTATTGAGTGAACAGATAATGCTTCAGATCTGAAATTTGGAATTTAGGTCGCAGTTCATGTGTACAGGGTTGCCTATATTCGAAGGACCTTTTGGGCCCTTTGGGCCCATTCCAATCGACGAGGCTTGCCCGCAGGCAACATTCTTTGCGTCAATTGAATTTTGTACGGGTACAAATGCAAATAATCCGTTGTAAAGTGGACCGAGCCATGCCCAACTGCTGAGAACGGCGTTTTTGGTCGACTTTTATATGGCCTCTTCGGATTAGAAAGAGTCTTACCAGTCGAAAATTTTTCTTATAAACGCTTAATGGTGTTCTTAGAAGGCGCACTTCTCACTTTTTTTCACAATTGACTTCTTCTGTTGAATGTAAATTTCAACTATTTCAGAGCGCTTGCGTGGCGTGTATTGGTTCATGGTAAAAATCTGCTTGGACTGACGCTTCAAACGCGGTATGTCATTAAGCAATGTGACATCTCTGTCAAAAGTTATGGCGTTGCCAGATGGGTCCGTCGAATATGGGCAACCCTGTAGCTTAGACATATGGAGGTAGTTTCGGAAATCTGTACTATATTTGTACGGAAGGTGCTGTATGGTACTATATTTGGTATTGAGTGAAGGGATAGAGATACAATTCTAAAATTTAATATTTATATTATTTATGGTAACTGTATTTGAGATGTGACGGTGCTTTCGTTCAATATGTGTACGAAAAGTACTAAATGGTACTAAATTTGGTATTGGGTGAAGGGATAGGGCTGGAATCCTACTGTTTAATATAGGTGAGAGTGTTGGTGTCTGTGGAGGTAATTTTTTAAAAATTTAACTATAACTGTGCTAAACGGTGCTAAATTTAGTAATGGGAGAAATTACATGAAATGAAATCACCAAATGTGATATTGCAGGTAAGCTAAATTTAAAAATTTGTAGTATAATTGTTTGAAAAGTAGCATGTGGTACTAAATTGGGTATTTGGTGAGTATTGGTGCTGTAATCCTGAAAGTTGATATTTAGGTTCCTTTTGGTACTGGAATTGAGATATGGAGAGGATTTTGGAAATGTGTATGAAAAGTGCTAAATAGTACTAAAATTGGTGTTGATTGAGGGAATATAAATAAAATCCTGAAATTTTGATATAAATATCACTGTTGCTATGTTGATAGAGGTAAAATTCTGAAATTTAATATTTAGGTTACTGATAGTATTTGTGTTGGACCTTTGGCCACGGTTCCAAATCCCACTCTGTTTTAAGTTTGAACCAAAAATACTAAACTTTGTATTGGCTTAAGGGCTCTATCCCTTGAAATCCTGAAATTTGATATAGATGTCACTGTTGGGGTCTCGGGTTAAGGTACTAAATGTTTCTAAATATAGAATTGGATGAAAGGATAGAAATTTGTGTGTTGCGATAACTGTTGGTGCCTAGGATAAAGATATAATTCTGTTTTGGAAATTAATACTAAAATTGTAGTAAAAGTACTAAATGTGGTATTGAATGAACGCAGAGAGCTGGAACCCTCCCTGTTTTGATATTAATTTGGTACTGGGAGAATAGATAGAATTTAAATTCTGAAATTTGATATTGAGGTCACTGTTATTTTCATGGATTAACATATGGAGACGTTGAAATAATTTTTGAGAGAAAAATTGGATTAGGGTCCAACATCCTCCTCGGTAAAATTCAAAAGGAAAATTTCTGAAGACTTTCTGGAGTAAAAGTTAAACATTTTCTTTTTATTCTTTCCGAAAATAGAAAAACTAAAATAACCCATAAAACGTTTAAAGTTTGAACATATAGTAAGACACATGACAATTTGATTTAAAAAATGGTGTCAAACTGAACAAATCGAATACTTTAAAGGCTTGACACCAACTGTTAACACGAACATAAAATTTTAAGAATAACTTTTCTCTGACGAAGTAGGGGGCAATTGCTAATGAACTTGTAAAAGTGTTACCCAGAAAAAAGTCTGGTGGCTGCAGAGAAATTTCTCTAAACTGATAAGAAACTGATATCCAAAGAAACTGCCTATCCTAGACAAAGTAGAAATGATGACGTACAGTAATTTCAGCTGTGTAATAAAGTTATACCAACGAATGGGCGTATTTACACAATTTTCTTCAATATACTTTGATATTTATTGGGAAATTAATATACCAAACTGCAAACAATTCCATTAAGAAACGCTGAAGAAATAATCAAATATAAGCAAGTTATGGTAGATGGAGGCTATACAATAACACTGAACCATATTGACAAATTTAATACCCTTAGCCATATGGCTGCAGAGGGTATATATCATTTGATATGGGCAAAACGAGTCTCATCAAAATTACGGGGTTAGACCCTAGGTCTCATTGGACCAAATCCGTTTCAGGACATTTGCAGCCGATCTAAGGGTGTCCGTCCGTCCGTGGTCTATCTGGCTGGATGATGCGCACGATAACTCTCGAAGGAAGTATATTATTATCAAACTTAAAACGAGTTCGGAGATGAGCAATATCGGTCCACTCTTTTTGGTATCTCCCCCATAAAAGATCGACAGTTTGCACAGAAACTAATTCACTGCGTAAACCAAGAAGGGTTCATCTGATTTTATTAAAACTTTGAAAATCCTAATATTTATATCAGTGCTGGGTGGGGAGGCAAAATGAACAATATCAGTCCACTCCATTAAGTACCTCCCCCACTAAAGTCAAAATATTGAGCAATCATTACTCTTATAAAATGTGGAATAAGAGTACAGTTGTTTACAATTTTCAGACATTCCAATATTTTTATTAACACAGGATCAGATGTAGAGATGGGATATGTTGGTCTACTCCTTCTGGTACCTCTCCCACAGGTCAACATTTAGCCATGAAGCTCATAACACGCGAAATGAGCATATTTTCAAACTCGGCACATCCCAATATTTCTATTAACACATGATTAATACTTGGAATAATTATTTCTCTCATCTCCAGCAGAAAAAAGTCAGCAATTCTATTTAAAATTGATTTAAATATTTTTCTAAACTAGAGATCTGACGTGACTATGAAATTTATTAAAATGTAGCACGAATGTTGAATGTTCGTAAAATCGGGGGCTATACAAAAACATGGACCGAAATGTCCCATTTACGAACATAAACCTTAAAACCTTCTAATCAACCTACCTACTCACTGTTTTAGCCGCCAAACTTATTCTATTTGAAAGATTATTATAACAGAGTATTATTATAACAGATTATTATAACTGACGGATGGGCGGACGGACAATGAACATGGACTTAGAATTTTATGCTGATCAATAATGTATATACTTCTAGGGTCTGACGATGTCGACGACTTAAAAACGGAATGCCAAAGTTAATATGCTCTTCATAGTATGCTGGAGGGAATACAAATATTACATCCAAATAGGTCACCCATAGGCTCTCATGTAAAATTTCATCCCCAACACTCTCATAGTATTTATGAAGATTCCGAATATTGTTTGAAAGTTCATAAACATGAACTCAAGAAAGAGTTTTTAATTTTATTAAATAGGTCATACAATTTTTTTGTAACAAGAAGAAAAGTTAACCTCCCACAAACTGTTTAAAATTATTTGAACATGGAATTTTATATATACATACTATATTTTTTAAATAACAATTTTAATACTTGTTTCTTACTTTGTCATAAGTATTTATGTATGTGTATGTATATATAGAATATGTACACTTTTCTCTAATACCCATATGCACCACTACAATAGACATTTTCAAGTAGCTTGTTTTTATTGTTGTGGTAATGGCTGGCATTGTTTTAGTATTTTACTATTTTGTATTTTTTTGTTGCTTTCTTTTCCGTTTTTAAACTTTAGACAGTGAACACGTTTTCTAGAGCACAAGTGCTATGAATAATACTCTCAGAAAAAAAGAAATAATAACAACAACAAAAACAAATACGAAAAAAGAAACTACTGCTGGCATACATATTCTGTTTTTTTTTTCTTTTTTCACGAGCCAAACAAAAGAAAACAATACACTATTCATATCAAAAAGAGAGGATATATGTTTACAAGAGTATACTGGTGTGTACGCATGTATGAATATGTGAGAATAACTGTTTCCTTCTCGTTAACAAAAAAAAAATATGGTAACAAGAAATAAAACAATTATCAGTATGGATCCTTGTAGAGAGGATAAAAATGTGAAACATTTTCTTTTTAAAGTACTTAACATTGTCATGGGGTGTTGTATCCTACAACTACTCGGTTTTCAGGGTCAAAGGGATTTTCGATAGGATTTCGAACAGTTTCTTGTTATCTATTTTATAATTTATTGAATTCGAAGAAAAATGTGGTTAAAAATAAGATAGAATGCAGTTTTTGTTAAATTAACTTTTTTTGCAAAGAATTAAATTTAAACCCCTTGAGAAATGGAAAAAAAAACTAATAACAAAAAAAAAAAACAGTAAAAAAGCTGTAAGTTCGGTCGGGCCGAACTTTGAATACCCTCCACCATTTGGAACGATTTTGGCAATTCTCAAAAACAATAAAATCCATCAATTCTGTTAAAATCTTAAAAATACCGAATGTAGCTATTGTATTAGAGTCTATACAACGACATGAACCTGCGTAGGTAACATTTGTCATAAGCCATTACAATTTTCATATGCGAAACTTAAAAAAATCGGTTATAATGTCGATTAAATCAAAATACCGAGTATAGGGAGGTACCGTTTTATGGGGGCTATACGAAGATGTGGACCTGCACAGACATTTTTCTGTCGCAGACTGTATTACCCCTTACGAACTTCAAATATCAAATTTGAAACAATTCTGGTGAAAAATGTCCCTAAAATCATTAAATTACCGAACATCGGGAGGAACCGTTATATGGGGGCTATACGAAGACGTGGACCTGCACAGACAATTTTCTGTCATAGGCTGTAGTATCCATTACCAACTTCAAATACCAAATTTGAAACAATTCTGGTGAAAAAATGTCCATAAAATCATTAAAATACCGAATATCAGGGGGAGGTGCCGTTATATGGGGGCTATACCAAAACTTGGACCTACGTGGCCCATTTTCAATACCAAAAGTCCTGCGGACATAGCATACATTTGAGCAAAATTTTATCAACCTACTTCAATTCGTTCGGAAGCTAGAGTGATTTCCACAGACGGACAGACGGACGGACATCGCTAAATCGACATAGAATTGTATGCTGATCAAGAATATATATACTTTGTGGGGTCTAAAATGTGTATTTCGAGGAATGGCAAACTTAATATACCCTCCATACTATGGTGAAGGGTATAAAAATTAAAAAGTACCAGCCGGTTTTTACCGCTGGATATATACCCTCAGCAATTGTCAGTTTATTAAAATATATTTCCACAAATATTGTCCAATTCCTCTCTGATATAAAAATTACAACGTGCCATATTTGGACTATATCACTTGATATGAGATACGTGATAATTTTTAGAGACTGTTAAAATGTGCGTGAGGTGCCAGATACAGTGGATCCAAGTAGTCCACTTCATTTAATACTAAATATAAATATAAAATACTAAATATAAATATAAAATACTAAATATTAATATAATACTAAATATAAATATAAAAAATGTATTTAAAATTGTGATTGCTTGTGGGGGAGGTACCACAAGGGGTAGGTCGATATCTATCATCTTCGCACCATACCTTGTATTAGTAGAAATATCAAGATGAGTGAAGTTTGAAAAGAATCTGACGCTTTTTTCGTACTTTTAGGGAGTTTTGTTAGACAGTTTATCCATCTGTGAGGGAGGTACCAGAAGATGTAAATCGATATATATCATATCTTCACACCAGAACTCGTGTTAATCGAAATATTAGAATGTGTGAAATTTTAAGCGAGTCAGATTTTATTCAGTCATTTGTTGTGACAGATATAATTATTCAAAATTGTAACCCGTTAAGGGGAAAGTACCAACAGAAATGATCCGATCTCTTCCATTTTTATAACATATCTTGTGTTGATAGAAATATTGAGATGTACTTAGACCTGGTATATTGAGATGTACTTAGAATCGGAAGTTAATTACGTGTTCTTTGAGCTTAATGCATACTCAAAATTTTGACCCTTTGTGGGGGAGGAGACCGATATAACCGATACAACATAAGGAGTGGACCGATATAACCCATCTACACCGCACATCTTTTGTAAGTAGAAATAATGGGATGTGTGAAATATGAAGAGATACCGGAAGGAATGGTCCGATCACTACCATCTATGTTAACTTCGTGTATTATGAGCTTTATGGATATTCAAAATGTTGACCCCTTGTGAGGGAGGTATCAGTGAACCGATATATTCCATCTTAACACCAGATCTTGGGTTTATAATAATATTGGAATGGGTAAAATTTGAAACCAATCGAACTCTTACCTAACATTTTATAAGAGTTGTAATTATTCATTGGTATCCGGAGAATTTGGTGGCTATTGTGCGTTGGAAATGAAGCGAGGAACCTCATAACCATTCTTGAGTGGCGCATGCTGAGTGCGATGGTGCTGAGTACTGTTGGAATGTCCAAGGTCTGCGGCCAAAATGTTTGCGTACCCAAGGCGATAATATTCGGCATTTATTCTGATACTACGGTCGATTAATATGAGCGGAGAGCGACCATGTGGCGGCCGACACATTCACCATGACCGGCGTTTGAGTTCTGGTGGCCAACCGAAGGTGCACTTTTCAGCTGGCCTCTTTGGCAAGTAAGCACGACCATTTGTTTGTTTACAAACTGCTGGACAACAAATGTTTTCTCATCAGAGCGGAGAAAACCAAATTCGGCAGTTCACCACTTTCGGCCGAAGCGAAGCAACTCTTTAGCTCTTTTGAGCCTTTTTTTTAGGTTGCAGTGTAAGTTCTTGCCGAATGGAAAATTGCGATCTCGAGCCATTTTTCGGCCACTGCGACTCGAGTTTCGATCAAGTCGCTTCTTTACTCTCCGAACCATTTCTATTGATGTTGCTGCTTTCTTCTGCCCTTTTCCTTGACGTAGGACTACGCTACCAGTATCACGGTAAAGAGCGATGGTACGAGACACAAATAATTTACTCACATTTAAATGCTGGAGTGCTCTAACGATAGCCACTTGTTGTCTTCCGGCCAAATATAAAGAAATCACACTATCATGCTTGAATTCCATCACGAATAACTTTTTTTCTGAAAAATGCTCACCAAAATGCTGTTGTACGCTTATGAAAAATATAATGAGCTGTCACTGGAATAATTTTAACAGCTGTCGGACGAGTGGCTTAAAAATGACAGCAGTCTGAAGTTGGTTGCAGTTTTTTTTATACCCTCCACCTTGGAAGAGGGGTATATAAACTTTGTCATTCCGTTTGTAACATCCTTAAATATTCGTCTTAGACCCCATAAAGTATATATATTCATAATCACCATACAATTCTAAGTCGATTTAACGATGTCCGTCTGTCTGTCTGTCTGTTGAAATCACGATACAGCCCACATTATTTGACGTAGAGCGCCAAAATTTAGCAGAGCTATTTGCATTGTGTCTAGGATGGTTGGTATTGAAAATAAGATATATCGGTCCACGTTCTGATATAGTCCCCATATAACGGTACCTCCCGATATTCGGTATTTTGATGATTTATGCCACATTTTTTCACGGATTTGTCTGAAAATTGGTATTTGCAGGTCATAACAGGTCCCTGAGCGTGTGGCAAAACATTGCATGTATAGGTCCTCGTTGTGGTATAGCCCCCATATAAAGGTACCTCCCGATATTCGGTATTTTAGTTTTTTTTCCACATTTTTTCATGGATTTGTCTAAAAATTGGTATTTGTGGGTCATAATGGTTTCCAGCTCCGGTGGCGAAACATTGCATGTATGGGTCCATGATTTGGTATAGCCCCCATATAACGGTACCTCCCGATATTCGGTATTTTGATGGTTTTTGCCACTGATTTGTCTGAAAATTGGTATTTGTGGGTCATAATGGGTCCTAGTTCGTGTGGCGAAACATTGTCATTATAGGTCCACGTTTTGGTGTAGCCCCCATATAACGGTACCTCCTCATAATCGGCATTTTAATGGTCTTTGCCACATTTCTTCTAATGTTTCTTTTACCCTAAGGTGGAGGGTATTAAAAGTTTGGCCCGGCCGAACTTAATGTTTTTTTACTTGTTTTCATCTCGCCCTGCATACCTTCTGTGGCTATATGGCAGAGGGTATAAAAAGGCCAAAAGAATCCTAAGTGACTTCCTCGTATTGCTGTCTTTAATATCGGCACTACACAATTAAAATGCAATGATCCTTAAAAAAATTTTTGACCCCCACACTGGAGTTTTCTTTTTATAACATGGAGACCTATTGTCTATTATATTTTTGTACATGTACCCATATTGTATTATTGTATCGCACATAACATAGAACTCATCATATATAGACAGATAATGGTGGCCCATGCTGCATATGACAATGTAGTCAACTAAACGGGTTAAGCACACTTGCCAGTAAATGGAATAGTTTCAAACATTTTCTTTTTTGCTTTAACTGCCGCTGGCGATAGTTTGCAATTGTTGCAACAGTTGTTGCCTCTCCAACCCCCTTCCCCATGCCTTCTTCATTTCTGTGTGTAAGGTGTAAGAGAAATGGTTAATAGCAGATTGTGTGTGTGTGTGGTAATGACTAAAGGCTACGAATGACATGCCGTTCAACAGCTGTGCTCGTGTTGCAAGGAAAGTACTTCTGTGGCTAGTGGCTGTTCTCTAGCAATTGTCACACTCTATAAAACACAAATGATTGCAATGTGGTGGAGCAACGGATTTATAGCAACAGCAACAATACTAATACCAACACAGACAATCACACACACACACACAAATTCTCATATTGGCAGCTGCTGTTGTGTGTAACCTTTTTCTATTTTCTTCTGTTGTTTCTTTCTTTTTTTGTCATCGTTCCTGGTCAATTTAAACATGCATTTTATTACAAAAAGGTAACATATGACATATGACTAGAATTCACAATGAGGACAGATCCTGCAAACCAAAGCAGGATACCATATTCCTTATTGTGGTTGGATTTCTCCCTTTATCCAACCCTGCTTTCTTTGGTTTTATGTGCATATCTGGATTTTCTTTTTACTGGAAATTAAAAAAAAATACCACAAATGGAATTATTAAAGATTGTAGCATAAAGTGCTTGTGGTTTTGCTGGTTATATGGCCATGAGATAAAAAGGATTGCAAATATATAGTTTTTCTTCTTCGCAAAAAAATGAAAAAAAAAAAATAAAATTGCATTTCCCTGGCCCAGACTTTAAATGCAATTCACAGAAATTGTTAATTTAACGCCATTGCCGGGAGGCACTTTGTTGCAAACGAAATGACCGACCAGGCCAATTTTGTGCAGTGCAGAGGTAGGAACAACAGCAGCCAGCCGCATGGCTGTTCGATGCAATTTGGCAGCCACGCAATTGACTTTAGGTACGCAATTTTTCTCCTCAGCTCCACTGATGAACAGTTTGAGGGGACAAGATAAAAAAACGCTTTCACTTTCGAACAGCGAAGAGAAAATGAGTCTGTGTGTGTCACGGATCATTTAAATTTACAGCCAGACAAATTAAAAAACCAACTGAGGCCACACCGAAGATGGATTTTTAAATGAATAAAATTGTGGGTATATATTTTTGTAAATAGGAAATGTATCAAAAAATATTTGCAAGTGAAAATTAAGATTTTTTTTTCATAATTTTGAGTCATTAAATTTAAAAAAAGTGTGTTTCGTCTCGCTCGTAAAAAAAATATTTGTCTGAATGAGCAGGTGTGCCCAATTGTACATTTTAGCTGTGTAAATTACAGTCAGGCGTTAAGACGCAACATTTGGCTCCTGCTGTCCAAAGTAAATATAAAATACCGCCACTTTTTTGTATAGTAAAAAAAGAGCACATTCTCGCTGTGCATTTATCGATTAAGCCGGTCAAATTATATTTTATTATTCAATATTGAAATCTGTGACAGCAAACGTCTGGTATTCATAAAATCTTTCAAAAAGTTATAATTTTTGTTTAATTTACAAAATTTGATGGATGAAGATAATAAAGAGCAAGGTGATGATAATGAAATTAGTTCATGAAGAACCGGTATTCTTCGGTTCGCATATATCTTTCGGTCCCCATATACGAACAAATCCTAATAATTTACAGCTGTATACCCTCAACCAATGTTCGGTTATTTAAATATATTTTGACTTATGTTAATTCCAATTGTTGCTAATCTAATTCAGATAATAATATTGTTAAAGGCAAAATTACAAGAAAATCGAACATTTATATCCAATTTTATGCGAAATCAATTTCTATATTCATCCCAAGCTTCTGGTTGAGAAAAATATTTAAATATAAAGTAAAGAATGCAAAGAATCGCTGACTTCTTTCACAAGTTATGACAGATAGATGCATTGTGACCATTTGTGGGGGAGGTACCAGAAGACAGTGTCCGATCTCTACCACCATTAAAATAGATCTTGCGTTGATAGAAATATTGAGATTTGCCAAGTATGAATGGAATCGGATGTTAATTTCGCGTTCTATGAGCTTCATGAATATTTAAAATTTTGACCCTTTATGGGGGAGGTGCCAGAAGAAGTGGACCGATAAATCCCATCTTTACAACAGATCTTGTGCTAGCAGAAATAATGGGGTGTGTGAAATATCAAGAGAATCAGATGATTATTTCGAATTTTTTTAAACGTTCTGGTTATTCAAAACATTGACTCTTTATGGGGGAGGTACCAGAAGGGGTGGAAAGATCTGTCCCATCTTCACAGCAGATCTTGTCTTAGTAGAAATAATGGGATGTGTGAAATATGAAGAGAATCGGATGTTTGTTTCGGATTTTATGGTCGTTTTGGTTATTCAAAGTTTCAACCGTTTGTGGAGGAGTTACCAGAAGTAATGATCCGATCTCTAATATTGAGATGTACCAAGTCCGAACGGAATCCGATGTTAATTTCGTGTTTTATGAGTTTCATGAATATTCACAATTTTTACCCTTTGTATGGGGGTACTTGATGTAGTGGACCCATATTGACCATTTTCAAACCTGACATAGCACTTACGCAAATATTAGGATTTGCGAAGTTAGAGCAAAATCGGATTATCCTTCCTCTTACTGTGCAGAAAATATATTTTTTGAAAATTTCGACCCATTGTGGGGGAGGTTCCAGAAGGAGTGGACCGATATATTCCATCTTAACACCAGACCTTGGGTTAACATAAATATTGGGATGTGTGTAATTTGAAGACAATCAGCCTCTTACCATAGACAAATTAGGTATAGACTAAAAAGTTGTCTCATCTGTTATCTTCGAAAAAAGTGCTTCAATAGATGTCGTTCATGCTGTGAGAGAGGTTCAGTAGACTCACTCAATTCTCTCAAAATACAAAATAATGAATATTTTTATGATTCTTTATTATTTATCAATTAAAAACGAAACAGTGACTTTGTTTATTTTTACATTATCCAAATATGTCGTGAAACATAAAAATATAGAACTTAAATAGCAGAAAAATGAATAAATTGTTTTCGAAGTCGAGTGACTTCACTAGCCCTGAGTATATCTTTTTTGAAAATGTCGACCTTTTCTTGGGGAGGCCAGACCTTTAATTAATAAAAATATTGGGATGCGTGAAATTTTTGAATCAGGTTCTTATATAACATTTTATATGAATTATAATTATTCAATTTTTTTACCCTTTGTGGGGAAGGTACTCGATGGAGTCTAACGATATTGTCCTTTTTCGCAAATCCAAGGATTTGCAAAGTTGGGGCAAAATCGGATAATCTTTTCTTTTTCTGTGCAGAAAACATATTTTTTTTTTTTTTTTTTTTTTTTGGAAAATGTCAATATTTTTTGCAAAAGAAGGAGTGGACCGATATTGTCCATTTCTTTGAAATCGATCAAAGTTTCCTTATAATTTTACGATGTACCAAGTTTGGACCAAATCGAATACTCCCTTAGAGAGTAATTGCGCGCATCAGCCAGCCAGGAAGACAGAGAGAGAGAAACGGTCGTACGGACATCGCTAGATCGATTCCAAATTTTCGGAAACGCATTTGGTCCAAAGATACCCAGGGTTTAAAACCGTTATTTCGATGAGACACGTTTTAGAAAGTTTATATGATATTTACCCTCTCTAGCCATATGGCTGAGGGTTTATATCAATTTACTCCTAAAATTATTAAAATTATGAAAAACCAAAACGATCATAAAATACAAAATAAGCATCCGATTCTCTTCATAATTTACACATCTAAATATTTTTACTGATGCAAGATCTGGTTGTGATGTGATAGATATCGGCACACCTTTTGGTAGCTCCCCTACAAAGGTTCACCATTTTCAATAATTATATCTCCGTGCTTATACAATTATATACCTTGTGACACAAGTCAGCGATTCATTTCAAACTTTGTACATCTAAATATTATTAACCAGAGTTCTACTGCGAATATAAGTTCAATATTTTGATTATCATTTATTCGCATAACATTTGTAATAAATGTTCAATTTTCTGTAAATTTTGCACATACAAATATTTTTATCAATATTAGATGAAGGGGAAGACTTCGGTCCTCTATATAGGATACCTCCCGTATATTTCAACATTTTTCAAAAATTATCACATAATTTATAAAATGGGAAGGAAGTAGTTAGTAATAGTAACATCAGACTTACATCAGATACGAAATGGTCGGTACTGACTCACTTCTTCGAAACCTCCCCCATTAAGGGTCAACAGTTTGAATAACCATAACGCAAAGCTGAGGGCATACATCTGTCGTTAAAACTGACTAAATTTCTGAAAAAGAATTTTTTCTAGTACCATGAAAACTATGAATAATATCATCAACTTTTGTTTAAGAACCCTTCTCTAGTTTCGAAAAACTGAACACTTCTTTCAAATTTGCTGACATTTTTCTACCTGGTTGTGGACAATTCCAAGAGGATTTGATAGTACTCGGTTCGTATCCGAGTAACCGATTTGTAATGAATTTTTTTGCTGGGTGAACCAGGTGGATCGACAATTTTGTCTCGAAACACATATTAAATTTTGGTTTCTGCTCTACAAACATAGGCTTTACTTGAAGCTCCTAACCAATCAATGGGCTTTTTCTTTCAACGTGTGACCATATCATATTTTTTCTAATAAATTTAAGTTGTTTTAATAAATTACAAAAGTGGCAGCACTCAATGACGTCCAACCATTTTTAAGTAACAAATAAACAATGGCAACCCAGCAAAAAATTGAACGCCAACATACCTCAATATTAATCGCTCTCCATAATATCATTTCAAATAATTTCTTAAGTATTAAAAATAAATCACAACTTCACTCACCTTTATCCAACAATCGCTGCTGACCTGTAAAGAAACGAAAATAGGTATATCCTTATTAACAAAAAAAAAAAAAAAAAAGTAAAAACACCTTTCATTAAATTTTATTTAAGTCATAAATAATTTGTGTTCATCTACTTCCACTACTACTGAGTTGGGTAGGCAATTTTTTTTTTTTTTGTTTTTTTGCAAAATAGACTAAAAATACCCAAATCAACAGCAAGGCAACACGAAAAAATGACAGCCGACAAAGCGTATAATTTTAGTAACACTACCTCACAACGACAAGGGATGCCGACGTCGAGTCACTTACGCACCATGGCGCATTTATGCTATGTGTGTGCTGTTAGCAATTTTCTTGAGTGATGAGCGCGTAGCTTAGCTATTTTTATCGGCCAAAAACGACAAAAAAAATGCCAGATCAACAACAAACGATAAAAATATGCCTTTGGCAAAAAAAAGAAAGCGGAACACAACACGAGTGATACGCAAAAAAAAAAAAAACAAAACACTAGGTGGCTGTTGTAATTAGTCATAAGTGAATTGAAACTAAATAAGATTAATATGCAACAAAATATGCTGATTATTTGAGAATGTCTCTTAGACATATTTTCGTTCTGCGGAAAATAAAAATAGATTCTTGTGTGTATAATGAGACGGGGAAGTCGCACTCTAAAGTTGTATCATAAAAATAAGTATTGTAGCAAACATAAGGCAATTTTTGGAATGTGCATATCAGTCATGGGTGTTGCCCAATCCATACACAAGTCAATAAGACTAATAAACAAGGGCTAACATAAGCCATCTGTCTCTCAGGATAAAACCAGGATCTTATAAATTTGAACAGTGGCAATTAATTATTAAAGTGTGGTTTTCTAGAGAATATTTTTTATATATATGGCTAGAGAGGGTATATATTATTTCGTACGTCCAAAACATGCCTCGTCGAAAAAACGATTTTAGGCCGTAGGACTCTTTGGATCATATGCGTTTTGGACATTTGGAGTCCATCTAGCGATGTCTGTCCGCCCGTCCGTCTGTCTGGTTGGTGCAAATAATAACTCTCAAAGAAAGTATCCGATTTGGTGCAAACTAGGTACTTCGTAATATTATTACCAAACTTAGATCGAGTTCGGAGGTGGACAATATTAGTTTACTACTTTGATAGCTCCCCCACAAAAGGTTGAACATTTAAAAAAAATATATATACACTTCTCCAACTTTGCAAATCTTAATATTTACATCAGTGCTAAGTCAGATGCGAAAATGGACAACATCGGTCCACTCCATCAAGAACCTCCCTACAATGGGTCAAATTTTGAATAATTATAACTCTTATAAAATTTGACCGATTGTCTTCAAATTACACACATTACAATATTTTTATTAACCCAAGATCTGGTGTAAAAATGCAATATATCGGTTCTCTCCTCCCCTACAAAGAGTCAAAATTTTTAAAATCCGTGAAGCTCATAAAACGCGAATTTTCACCGACTTTATTCAGACATGGCAAATCTCAATAATTCCACCAACACAAGATCTGTTATAAACATGATAGAGATCGGACCATTTCTTCTCCCACACATAGGGTCCAAGATTTGGAAAAACCAAAAAGGCTCAAAGAAAGCGAAATAAGCATCCAACTCTCTTCAAATTTCACACATACAAACTTTTTTCGTAACGCAAGGTATGTTGTGAAGATGATATATATCTGCGATCCCCTTCTGGTACCTCATATACAAATGGTCACAATTTCATGGGTCGGCGCTTCTTTACAACTGGCTATATCTAAATATTTCTCTTAACCAGAAATCTGATATGAATATTTATATATCGGAATTTATGATTTCGCATAAAATATTCCTTCAAATTTTGTCAATATTTTTGTCTGTATTAGATGAAGTATGAAAATGGAATACTTCGGTGGGCTATATCTGGCACCTCAGGCATATTTATACATTCTCCAAAAATTTGCACATCTCATATAAAGTATAGAAAATAGTCGATATAGTCCAAATCTGGCACGTTGTAATATGTATAACAGACTTAGATCAGATAGGATTAGGTAAATATTGGCCAACTGCTTTGGAACCTCCCCACAAAGGAGTCAACAGTTTCAATAATCATAACTCAAGGCTGGGGGTATACATCTGTCCGAAAAACCGAGACTACCACTATGAAAATTTAGCAGAGGTGTCTATAACAAATCGTATCAATTAAGATCGGAATGTTAGGGCTTTAGAAGCACTTAAATTGGATGGAACTAATAGAAGCTACATATATCTTAACTGGATCTATTTTCACAATTGATAGAGGTAGATTTCTGATGCCGGAGACCTCTCATCCTAAATATATATTTTCGAAATTTTGAGAAATAAAAACATAAAATTGGACGAAAATTAGTAATGTGAGCTATAGCTCTATATAGGGTGAGATAAAAACTACAACAAAGTCAAACGCCATAATTTTTACATTTTCTTTTTTTTTTTGTTTTATTGAAAGGAAGCAACTGATGTCGGATGTAGCATCAAATTTTAGAATAAATCTAGATTTGTTCGAATTATGGCCTTCAAACGGCCAATGAAACCGTCACACGCTGCCCGAATGTTGCTCTTGAAGTGATCGAAACTTTGGTATTTTTTAGTGCCAACCTTGCTTTCTAAAATACTCCAGACACAATAGTCCAATAGGATTGGTGTCCGGAGATTTTGATGGCCATTGTGGGCTGGAAATGAAGTGAGGAACCTCATTTTGTAAACATTTTTGGGTGGCGCGTGCGGAGTGCGATGGTCCTGAGTCCTATTGAAATGTCTAAGGTCTGCGACCAAAATGTTTGCGTGCCCAAGACTTTAATACACCCTCCAGAATATTTTCGCGATAATATTCGGTATTTATTCTGATGCCACGGTCGATTAATACGAGCGGAGAGGGACCATCGGCTGTTATGGCCGGCGCTTAAGATCTGGTGGCCAACCGAAGGTACACATTTCCAGCTGACCTTTTTGGCAAGTAAATATTTCATTTTTTTTTTGTTTGTTTTTTGTTTATAAAATGCTGGACAACGAATGTTTTCTCATCGGAGAAAGCCACCAATTTCGGCAGTTCACCACGGCCAAGCGAAGCAACTTATTAGCTCTTTTGACTCTATTTTCTTTCTGTTGCGGTGTAAGCACTTGCACTTTTTGGAATTTCAATGGCTTTACTCCGAGCTTATTTTTCAATATTTGCCGAATGGAATATTGCGATATCTTCAGCTCGTGAGCCACTGCGACGCGGGTTCGACAAGTAGTTTCTTTACTTTTCGAACAATTTCTTCTGATGTTGCGGTTTTCTTCCGTCCACTTCCTTGACGTCGGCAGTAACGCGGTAACGAGCGATGGTGCGAGACACCAAAGATTTATTTACATTTATATACTGGAGTGCTCTAATATAGCCACTTCTGGTTTTCCAGCCAAATATAAAGAAATCACAGCATCACGCTTCAACTCCACCACGAATAACTTCTTTTCTGGAAAATTCTCACCAAAATGCTTTTGTACGCTTGTAAACAATACAATGAGCTGTCACAGGAATAATTTTAACAGCTGTCGGGCGAGTGGCTTAGAAATGACAGCAGTCTGAAGTTGGTTGCAGTTTTTTTATTTCACCCTGTATTAGGATTTGCAAAGTTGGAGCAAAATCGGATTATCCTTTCTCTTTCTGAGCAGCAAATTATTTTCTTTGAAAATGTTGACATTTTGTGGGGGAGGTACCAGAAGGAGTGGACCGATATTGCTCATCTCAGAACAGATATAATTTGACAATAATATTACGATGTACCAATTTTGGATCAAATTGGCTACTCTTGTCGGGAGTTACCTTGCGCACCACCCAAATAAAAGGACGGACATCGCTAGGTCGATTTCAAATGTCCAGAAACGGATTAAAGACACCTACGGTCAAAGACCGTCATTTCGATGACACACGTTTTGGACGTATGAAATTATATATACCCTCACGAGCCACAAGGCTCGGTATAAAAAAATTATATCGTAGATTCTAATGAGGGTTAACATTGTTGACGAAAATAGACCCAGTATTATATTCAGTAATATTGACGCAGATTCTGTATGCCTAGAATGTACGGACTGCAAGAAATGTTAATCCAAAAATTTAGAAGAGGGGGGAATTTGCTCCCTTTATTTAGGTGAATTTCCTATATAAACTATTAAAACGCCTTTTAATTTTTTGCCCTTCCTTCATATTCTACTCGACTCTCTCAGATATGATTGAAAACTAGGAATTTTGTGCCAATGTGTTACTAAAACTAATTCAAATTTTATAGCCATTAACGAAAATGTATTTTTGCCATTGGCATCTAAGAGATTTTCAAAAATACAAATTTGTAAATATCATTGAATTTGGATGGTACATATTTTTATAACCTCCACCATACATAGTATGGAGGGTATATAAAGTTCGTCGTTCCGTTTGTAACTCATCGAAATAATCAATTTAGACCCAACAAAGTATATATATTCTTGATCAGCGTAAAATTCTAAGACGATTAATCCCCGTCCATCTGTTGTAATCACGCCACAGTCCAAACGAATTAAAATATGAAAAGAGTTGTCTATATAGGTCCACGATATCGTATATACCCCATATAACGGTACCCTCCGATGTTCCGTATTTTGATGATTTTAGCCACATTTCCCAATGGAATTATCTGAAAATCCAAACAAGGAGTTTCTTGTGAGGAATTTACCCCCAGACATAGATTTGTCTATATAGGTCCACAATATCGTATATCCCCCCATATATCGGCACCTACCGATATTAGGTATTTTAAAGATTTTAACAGAATTCTCAATGGATTTAATTTTTTTTGAAAATTTTCTAATTGGTTCCAAATGGTGGAGGGTATTCAAAGTTCGGCCCGGCCGAACTTACTGCATTACAAATTACAAATAAAATATTTGAATTATATTATTCAAATCCTTCGAATGCAGAGCTTCAACATTATAGAATTAAATTGAATATAAATTAGTGCCCATATATAAATTAACATAGCATTAACAAATATAAAATTCGCTCTCCATATGAATTCATTAAATGCTTCTATGTAAAATACATGTCTCTATATTTATACTTTTTTGTATTTTATTGCAGATAAAAACGCTAATGCAATCATCCAATTAATGCTCAATGTTTAACTCTGAGTGTGCGTTGTTGTTGTATGTGTCCAATAGTAAATGTCTCAATAACCCCACAATAATACAAACAAAAGCAAAAAAAAACTATGGCTAACAACATGACTTACTAACAAATTCTAACAACCAACAACAGCAACCGTCAAAAGCGACAGTGATAGCAACAACTGAGTTTTTTATAACCCAGCTGCAATAGAGAACCAATGTGAAAAGCTTCAAAATTTGGGGAAAAGGATTTTGTTGTTGAGTTTTCCTTTTTTTCTCCAAAAAACGAAAAGAAAATGTTTACCCAAGTTATTTACAAATCATCTAAAAATAGTGCCAAACCAAAATATGTTGTACCTGAAAATTGTAAAATTTGAAAGAAAATGCTAAACGGAACCAACACAAACAAACAAAAAACAAAATGATTTTTAAATAGTGAAGTCAAAAAGGCAATTTCCTTTGGATAAAAAAAAAAACAAAAAAAAAAAAGAACAAAGCGGAACAGAAACACAGCCAAAAAAAAAACGGCAACACAAGCGTAACTAAGCAAAAAAACTTTTAAGCCTCCCAAAATTCCTCGCCCTCCCACAGGCAATAGTTGTAGGTAGTACCGAAAACACATCCCTCTCACCCCATTGACGAGAGCACAAACATTTTCAATTTGTGCTCCATTAGAAACAAATCCCCTTAAAAGTCCTAACAACAACAACAGCAGCAATAGAAGCAACACGAAAGCAAAACGAGTAAAACTCGAAAAAAGGATATTTCACAAATTGCTTTGAAAACCATTTGCCTCAAAAAAAAGAGAGAAGAAAAATCCGACACTCTTACACACACACAGACACATAGTTGCTATGGCGGGCCCACAAGTACAACGTCCAGCCAGCGCCTACTATACTGGCTTAAATGGCTCATCAAATGGCGGCCAAGCCAATGGTGGTGGTGGTGGCGGTGGCGGCGGGGGTTTAGTGACCAGTACATCGCATCACACGGGATTGCACACCATACGCACCATATCACACGATAGTGAATTAATCTATCGCGGCAGTACAACAAATGCCTCGAATGGTACACACTTGACACAACAACATGCCAGCAGCAACAACAACAACAATGGAACAAATGGTGGTGGTATTGGCAGTGGCAGTGCAGGCGGTTTGATGGTTGCCACCTCCTCTCAGACGTCACTACATCAACATCATCATCCACATCATCCGGATACATGTGCGGCCAGTACCAGCCGCTCTGTGATCCAACAACAGCCCGGACCCACCTCATCAATAGGCAGCATATCTGGTGGTGGTGGGGGTGGTGGCATTGGTGTCGCCGATAGTAGTACAATAAATATTGCCTCCATAGCTGGCACTGGCCAGAATCCTAGTGATGCTTTAATTGTTCCTGTGACAACAGCCCTGACACAATCCTCACACCAACAACTGCAGCAACAACATTCCTTTCAAGCTTCCAATCGTGGCAAACAGCGTAGCATAGAAATCATTGTCGATGCCTCCAAGTGTGGCGATCTGAAGAGTGAAGACGACGTGGAACAGGGTAAATCGAGACGTTCATCGCGGCATCGTCATCGACCGCTGCACCGAAGACTGATGAGCTATTTGAAGAGTTTCTTCAATCGAAGTACCACACAGACGGGTAAGCAAATTTTCTTTTTTTGTTGCTATAATGCTTCTTGGCTTAGGCGGTCGAAGGACCAAAAAATTAATACTAAATTATGCATTTTAACATATCAGTCATAATCCAATATAACCTAGACTATACTCCTTAAATATTCCGAATAATAAAATTCAGTTTAAGTGCCTTTGGGATACGCTTCATTCCAACTCATTATGCATTTTAGCAGAGTACCCTAGAATAAACTCCTCAAAAATTCCGAATAATAAAATTTAGATTAAGTGCCTTTGGGATTCGCATCATTCCAACTCATTATGCATTTCAGCAGAGAAAAAGGGGAACATACTTTGTTCCGAAATGTTATGCATTTGTCCATTTTTAAAATGCATACGCAAATATTTGTTTCGAAAATATTCCATTTCTAAACTGCACACATTTTACAATACCCCCGAAAAAAAAAAACATAAAATGCAAATATTTCAAGATTAATTGAACGCAAAATATGTGTGCTCCAAAGCGGTACTGTGCTATTTGCCAAAATAGGGGACCTTAAATGTAAATACAAAAACAGGAATATACTTTTGGGTCAATTCAAATTTTATGGGAGTTACTAAACGATCAGATAAACAATGGCGATGATGTTGTCCCGAAAGAGAAACCTCCATGAATATGGGTATGCATAAATAGAATATTTTGTATTGCCACTACACGCAAAGCAGGGGGGAGGGGGAGGGCGTAAAGAGAGAGAGTGGACAAACTATGCCTAAACAAATAATACAATGGAAACTTTTAACAAATAAAACGTTAGGGTGGGTCGAGTAGAGTATATACAATCAATATATATTTCTACACCAGAACACAGAAGGCCTTTAGAATGTCCGTAAAAGGTATTTTGACTATATAGAACAGACCTTTGAATAGAAGACATTGGAGAGGTATTTTATAAATATGCAAGAGTGACTGATCACTTCATCAATACCCTACAGAAACGTCTGGGACTAGAATATGAAATTCCATATCTTAGTATCTGTTTGCATGTGTGGCACAGAGGCGGGCGGAGTTTTTGGAAATTAAAACTACAAGGTACCACCAAGTACTACAACTTGTGTTTTTTAACAGCTATCATTTAACAGCTATATGTCACATATTTCGTAAAAAAAAACAGATACTTAAAACTCAGATTTGCTCATTTTCACTCGGGTGCGAAACTTACTCTTGAGCAGGATTGCTCAAAGAGTGGGAGTTTTTTACGGAGTCTTCTCTTCACTCTTTTGTTTTTTTTTTTTTTTTTTTGCGAGAACACTCCTTAGTCACTCCTGTTTAAAACATTATAGTGAGAGCAGAATCACTCAAAATAGATATAGAGTTTGCTTTAAGAGTGAAAATGAGTAGAACTTTTTTATTTGGTGATTTATGTGTGCGTGCGTGCAACAGAAAACCGGTTTTTAAGGCGTCAACTTACAAAACAAATAGAAAAAGCTAACAAGTTAAAAAATATCAAGCGGTTTTGCCGACATATGTATGCTCCCATCCAATGTTCGATAATTTAAATTTATTTTGACTTCTGTTACGATTATTCAAATTGTTGACCCTCTATGGAGTAAGTTCCGAAGGAATGGGCCAATATTATAAATTTCGTATCGGAAAATATATAAATATGAAATAAATATTGCGACATGGGACTATATTTGTCACTTCCTTCACTTTGTATGAGATATGTGATAATTTTTAGAAAATGAAAAAATATGCGTGAGGTTACCGATAGAAATCGGTAAAATTAAAATGTTGATAATTTCGGTAGTTAACGATATTTTTCATCAAGTTACCGACCAAAAGGAAGAAGTTGTTTAGTCCTACCGATAGCAACAGTGTTGTCAACTTTAATTTGGACATTTTCTTCGTAATTTGGATATAGCAAGTTGTAAAGAATCCCTGACTAGTTCTGCAAGTTATTACAGATATAACCCTTGGATATTGTGACCCTTTGTGGGTGAGGTACCACAAGGGGTTCGCAGATATATATCATCTTCACAACAGATGTTGTGTTAGCAAAAATGTTTGTGTGTGTGAAATTTAGAGAGAGAGGGAGAGAGAGAGAGTTGAAGCCTAATTCGCTTTCTTTGAGCGTTTTGTTTTTCAAAATCTTGAACTCTATGTGGGACAGGTAGCAAAACAAATGGTCCGATCTCTACCAACTTTATAACAAATCTTGTGTTGATGGAAATATTGAGATGTACCAAGTCTGGAAGGGAATCGGATATTAATTTCGCTTTTTATGAGCTTCATGGATATTAAAAATGTTGAACGTTTGTGGGAGAGGTATCAGAAGGAGTGGACCGATATATACCATTTTCACAACAGATCTTGTGCTAGTAGAAATAATGGGATGTGCGAAATATAAAGTGAACCTGATGCTTATTTCGCGTTTTATAACCTTCATAGATATTCAAAATGTTTACCCTTTGTAGAGGAGGTACCAGAAGAATGATCCGATCTCTACCTGCGTTGATGGAAATATTCAGATGTGCCAAGTCTTAATGGAATCGGTTGTTAATTTCGCGTTTTATGAGCTTAATGAATATTCAAAATTTCGATCCTTTGTGGGGGAGGTACCAGAAGGAGTGGACCGATATATTCCATCTTAACACCAGACTTTGGGTTAATATAAATATTAGCGTGTGTGAACTTTGACGACAATCGGACTCTTACATCACATTTTATGAAAGTTGTAATTATTTAAAATGTTGACCCTTTGTGGGGGAGGTACCAGAAGGAGTGGACCGATATTGTCCGTTTTCGCACCTCACCTGACGCAACTATTAGGATTTGACAAGTTGGAGCAAAATCGAAATACCGTTTCTCTTTCTGTGCAAAAAAAAAAATATTTTTTTTTTTTTGAAAATTTCGACCTTTTGTGGGAGGAGATACCAGAAGGAGTGGACCGATATATTCCATCTTAATACCAGACCTTGGGTTAATATAAATATTGGGATGTGTGAAATTTGAAGACAATCGGACTCTTACATCACATTTTATGAGAGTTGTAATTATTTAAAATTTTGACCATTTGTGGGGGAGGTACTTGAAGGAGTCAACCGATATTGTCAATTTTTACATCTAACGTAGAACTGATGCAAATATTAGGATTTGCAAAGTTGGAGCAAAATGGATTATCCCTTCTCTTTCTGTGCAAAAAAATATATTTTTTGAAAATTTCGACCTTTTGTGGGGGTGGTACCAGATGGAGTGGGCCGATACATTCCATTTTCGCACCAGACCTTGGACTAATAAAATTATTTGGATGTGTGAAATTTGAAGACTATCGGACCCTTACATCACATTTTACAATAGTTGTAATTATTCAAAATTTTGACCCTTTGTGGGGGAGGTACCTGATGGAGTGGACCGATATTGTCCATTTTCGCACTTGACCTAGCACTGATGAAAATATTAGGATTCGCAAAGTTGGAGCAGAATTGGATTATCCTTTCTGTTTCCGTGCAATAACTTATTTTCTTTGAAAATTTAGACATTTTGTTTGGGAGGTACCAGAAAGAGTGGACCGATAGTGCCCATCTCCAAACTCGATCTAAGTTTGACAATAATATTACGATGTACAAACTTTGGATCAAATCGCATACTCCCTTCGAGTGTTATCGTGCGTACCAGCCAGCCAGAAAAACAGACGGACGGACGGATGGACATCGCTAGATCGACTCCAAATGTCCTGAAACGGATTTGGTCCAAAGAGACCTAGGGTCTAAACCGTTATTTCGGCTAGGCACGTTTTGACCATATCAAATGATATATACGTTCTGTAAATATATGGCTGAGGGTATAAAAACCCAAAATATCAAATTACAGCAATTCTGCCCAAAAGTGGGTCCCAGGATCCTTTAGAAATTATTTCTTTTCGTAGATTAAAAAAATATATCTTTTTTGCTATTTCAGCTCTCCCTAAAATTGTTTCAAAATTCATTTTTTTGAAATATCATCTACGTACCTTCGCAGGTCTCTATTTTAGGACTTATAAAACTTAGGAGAGATATTTTATGTCCTTAGAGAAGGGTCTCGCTTTATAGATGACACGAAAAAGGCATTCCCTTTATAGAGACCAGAAAATATTTTACGCCGCTACAAGATCCGCGGTAAACCCGAAATAGACCTTCAATATAAATAAGTGGGCTCCCTTTAAACAGCATTTGCTAATTCTCCTGAGACGATATAAGATTTGCTTTCAAAGTTATTCCTAACAATAAAGAAACACCCTAATACAAATCCAATATAACCTCCAAAGCCTATGGTGCAAGTAATGTGTGCACTTCTCCCTTTTTTGTTGTCGTTGTTGTTCGTTGAACCATAAAAATTGAAAAAATATTCAAACAAGAGATAAATAACAAAACAACAGGAAACACCACCATCGGCAGCAGCAACGGCAGGATCCTATGAACAACGAAAAGTACATCCTCCAACAAACGAATGACATTAACGAATGCATAGACACGTACGCACTTTGTATGCACGAAGTGGTGGTAGTGGTGATTTGGTTGCATTTTTGGGTGACATAATAGCCATGTGCATGTACAGATGTACATACATACATACAGATATACCAATGGGTAGATTGTTAGTATAGAAATTCACAACACTTGCACATTGCAATCTGTGTGCAGATAAGTTTTTCCAAATTGCATGTGTAAATGTATATATGTGGATGCATGCGTACATGATGTGATGTGTGCTTGTTTTTTGGTAGAATAGTAATTCGGATATTCTAGGTAATGTTTGTTGCTCCACATATGTTTATGTATTCATACGCACGCACGCACTAACTGAAGAGAAGAGGTCAAGGTTTTATACCCAGAACATTTTACTGTGTTCCAAAGTTTATATTTGGTAAGTTAAATGGCCCAAAGGAAACACCTCAAAGGACAGAGCAAAGTAAATGTAGACTCAGTTGCACAGTCACCACCAACAACAACCGACATGACCATACTCAATATAGTTGTGTTTGTGATTAGCATAAAATGGTGTTTATGTTTGTGGGTGGGTGGCCATGTGAGTGAGTTTGTGGGTGGTCTTTTCCTCCCGAGCAAATAGACGATAGTAATGATAGAAATAACAGCAGTGGGCATTTTATTGCTATGGGTATTTAAAATTTATTTAATTTAGTTTCTATAGGTTGGGGAATAATTGAATTTCAAATTATAGTGTAGACCCCATAGGGGGATATATGATATAAATATATATATTTATATTTTTAAATACTTAGTCAGATTATCGATATAGTATCATTTTTTTAAAATTTGAGAAGACCCGTAAAGGGGTCAATATACATGTTTCTTGTTTTTCTAACCCTCACCATATACTATGGATGGTATGTTTGGTTTGCCATTCCCTTTGTAGCTCCTCGAAATACTAATGTCAGAACCAACAAAGCATATATATTCTGGATCAGCGTAAAATTCTAAGTCGATTTAGCGAAGTCCGTCTGTCTGTTTTAACCATTCTATCTTTCAAACGAATTGACAAGAAGGCTAAAATTTTATAGATATGGGTATTTTGCCAGTAGACAGGTTATGTTCGTAAATGGATCATGTCGGTCCACGGTTTCGTATAGCCCCATACTCTCAATATTCGGTATTTTGATGATTTTAGCGACATTATAGACCGGAATTGTTTCAAATGTCACACTTGAAATTCATAATGGGTACCACAACCTGTAACAAAAAATTACTTATTAAGGTCAACTTCATCGCTCTATATACTGGTACCTCCCGATATTCCAAATTTTGATGATTTTAGCAATGTTATTCACAGGAATTGTCTCACATTTCGTATTTAAAGTTTGTAATGGAAACTTCAACCTATGACAAAAATTGCATTTTCAGGCCCACGTCATTTTATAGCCCTCTATATAACGGAACCTCCTCCTGATATTCCATATATTTTGATTATTTTGGCAACTTTATTCACAGGAATTGTTTCACATTTCGTGTTTAAAGTTTGTAATGGATACTTCAACCTATGACAAAAGTTGCATTTTCAGGTCCACGTCATTGTAAAACCCCTACATAACGGTACCTCCCCTTCCGATATTTGGTATTTTGATGATTTTACAAAAATTATTCAACAGAATTGCCTCACATTTCGCAATTGAAATTCGTAATAGCTACTTCAACCTATGAAAGAAAATTGTCTATGCTGGTTCACGTCTACGTATGCCCCACATTTAACGATACCTTTCTTTTTCGGTATTTTGATGACATTAACAAAATTATTTAACCGGATAGTTTTAAAATTCGTACTGGGGGGTCCTAATGGGAACTACAGCCTACGACAAAAAATGGGTATGCAGATCTTCGTCTTTGTGTAGCAGTTATATAAATTTTCACTTAACGGTATTTTTCGAAATTTTTTTAACTTCCTACCAAATGGTGGAGGGCATTGAAAGTTCGGCCCTACAGAGCCAAGATTCTTCTACTTGTTCTTCACTCTTTTTTTATTTTTATTTATATATTTATAAAACGTATATATCTTTTTTATGTATAAAAATGTCTATATTAGCCAATGACTGAGGAGCTGTCTAGCCTACACAAATTAAGCTCTGCAAAAGATTTGATACCCCTATGGTCACTTATGTTATGGGACCCTCTATAAACACTGTGACACGACCAAAACGTGCCTCATTGAAATAATGATTTTAGACCCTAGCTCTCATTGGACCAAATTCGTTTCTGGACATTTGGAGTCGATCTAACGATGTCCGTAAATCTGTCTGGCTGTTGCCCACGATAACTCTCAAAAGGAGTATCCGATTTGGTTCAAACTTGGTACATCATAATATTATTATCAAACTTAGATCGAGTTCGAATATGGGCAATATCGTTCTACTCATTCTGGTACACAAAAGGTTTCAAAGAAAATAATTTACCTCGTAGAAAGATAAAGGATCATTCGATTTTGTGCAAACTTTTTAAATCCCAATACATTTATCAGTACTAGGTCAGGTCCGCAAATGGACAATATTGGTCCAATCTATCAAGTGCATCCGGTATCGGTCGGTATTTCTATCTACACAAGATCTGTTATAAATATTGTAGAGATCGGACCATTCCGTCTGGTACCTCGCCCACAGAGGGTCAAAATCTTGAGTAACAAAACTATCACTAAATCCGAAATAAGCATCCAGTTCTCTTCAAATTGCACACATAACATTATTTCTATTGACCCAAGGTCTTGTGTGAAGATAGGATATTTCGGTCCACTCCTTCTAGTACCTCCCCCACAAAGGGTCAATATTTTGAATATTCGTGAAGCTTATGAAACGCAAAATTAACATCCGATTCCATCCCGAAATGACAAATCTCAAATCTGACATTCCTTCAGGTACCTTACCACAAAGGGTTAAAGTTTTGAATAACAAAAACGATTATAAAATCCGAAACAAGCATGCAATTATCTTCATATTTGACACATCCCATTACTTCTACAAACTCAATATCTGCTGTGAAGAAGCGATACATTGGTCCACTCCTTGTGGTACCTCAAAATTATGAATATTCATAAAACTCATAGAACGCAAAATTCCATTTAGTCTTGGTACATCTCAATATTTCCATCAACACAAGATTTGTCATAAATATGGTTGAGATCGTACCATGTCTTCTGGTACCTCCTCCACAAAGGGTTCAGGATTTTGAATAACAAAACGCCCAAAGAAATTAAAATAAGCACCGAACTCTCTTCAAGTTTCACACATAACATTTTTGCTAACCCAAGATCTGTTGCGAAGACGATATATATCTCCGAACCCCTTCTGATACCTTGACATCTTGCTATGTTTAAATATTTCTCTCAACAAAAAACCTGAGATGATTATGGAATTTATGATTTCTCATAAAATTGGCTATAAATGTTCGATGTTCTTATAATTTTGTGCCTACCAATATTTATGTCTGTTTTAGATGATGTATAAAAATTGAATTCTTCGGTCGACTATAACTGGTACCTCACGCACATTTTAACATTTTCTAAAAATTATCACATATCTCATATAAAGTGTCCAAACCTTGGAGGACACCATATTTATTTTGGTCCGATACGAAATAGGCAATATTGTCTTATTCCTTTGGAACCCACTCCATAGAGGGTCAACAATTTCAATAATCGTATCAGAAGTCAACATATATTCAAATAATCGAACATTGGCTGAGGGTATATAGAACTTGTTTTTTGTTTTTTTTTTTTAGGTCAAAACCTCAAGAGTTTCGTGTTCTTAGATCAAACTTTTATTAGGCATTTATTTTGAGATATGATTCGCATATTAATATTGAGCTTTGTACAGTACTTTGGATTGGGTTTTTCCTTCAGTCTCAAAATATTGGTATTTTGTGTTCTACAAAGGCTTAGATTTACTGATTGTTTTATTTTATTAATTTTTTTTGACTCCCTTAAGGGTTTGATCAAAATAATCCTAGTATTGTTATATGCAATATTATCACAAACCCTAATATAATTAATATTTTTCCTCAAATTATTTATAAGAAATTTAAAAATCGTTATATTAAATTTTTGAATACAAATTTATTTGGAACTTGCTCACGAAAATACGTAGTCACTTCAACGTTTGAAAAGATCCATCTACATATATTCCATTCATTTTATCTTTACGAATATCCTGTCATGTGATGGCTTGAAGGTTTTCCTCTTCCACACACACATACACAAAACGGTACTGAAATGCATTTGACAATAACAAAACAGATATCCATTGTTTCTGTGGCAGAATATATTGAGAGGAACACATACACAGAGAGTACAGGAATTGTCAACACAACTGCAGCATATATGGAGGTAGTGGTGGAGGAGGTGTGTAGCAGTGGGTTTCCCATCTGTGTTAATGGAAACTGTCATATAATTTTGTAATTTCATTTAACATAAATTGTAAGTGTTCACATTTATAATGTAGATTTTCATTTCTGAAGGATGATATGGTCATAATGAAGCTATATAATTTATATGTTCATGCATTTGGGGAAATTGTAATTAGTTTACAATCCTTAAAATTAATTAGAATGAACAGTGTGGGTGTGTAATGTGAGCTCATTATCTTATTAGCAAATGTATTTGGTTTCACAAAAGGAAAATTTCAAACATGTTATCACCGAAGAAATCCGAAAAATATTGCTCTTTAATGATCATACTACACTATAGTTTGGCTTCTGAGAGTCGTAGGATATTAATAAGAAAGAAGGTACTTGTTTGGATTCAAATTAAAATTTTAAATAAAAAATTTAGATTTTTTTTTTTGGTTATATAATAGCGAATATAAAATATTTCAAAGAAATTAAAGATGTAAAACTTTTAAATTAATTGACATAAATTAGTTAAACATAAACTTAAAAAATTGGATTTTTAGTAAGTTCTTGAATAACGTAAAACACAATTTTTTCAGGAAGCTCCTATCCAGGAATTTAATTTCAGAAAAAATCTCCGATTCCTTTCCTGGAAGTCCTTCAAAATACTCCATGATTTTTTACGAATAAATCCTTGACAATACATGATTTTTAATAAAGGAACCTTGTAATCTGAGAAATCTTTGTCTTTTTTTTTTTTTTTTTTGAAAAGAGGTCCTAGAATAAATACTACTTCAAAAAAAGTCTTGTTAAAAATACACGATTATTATTAGTATTATTTTCATCATATTGAATAATATTGAACATGATGATATAAAATTCAAGATATTTTGCTCTAGAAGCTCTATAATAACACAAGGAAGAAAAAAAACGATTGACAAAATTTAAAATTTTAAGAAAATCCCAGATATTTCCCACATTTTTCACAACACATACACGATTTTTGTACAGGAAATCTTAAGAAATGGAGGAATTCAGAAAACAAGTCCGTGAAATCCAAAATATTTGGCGATGAGCCCTTGGGAAAATGTTCTAAAAAAATACGATTTTTGGTAAAGAGGTCTTCACACTTTGGTAAAGATGGCTTAAAAACTTTCAAATATTCATAATTTTTTAAGAGAAAATGTTTTTTAACCTTACAATTTTTGCGCTGGACTTTGAAAAATGTTCTTTAAAATCCATGGTTTGCCTAGATTTTCTTGATAATATGTTATTCAAGAACTCCACTGGTAGTGTTCAGGTGGTCCCTGATTTTTACTCCAAACAAAATTCTTAAAACAAATTGGTAACTATTTAAAACAGAATTTATGATATGTGGCCAGAAGACCTTTAAAAAATGCCCTTAAAAATCTGTAAGAAGATTTTTGATAAAATGTTCCTAAAAATGTACAATTGTTGGGAGGGAGGTATAAGAATATATTCTAAATATTTGAAATTTAATAAAAAAGAAAATACCATTTTTTTCTATCATATTCCTAACTTTTTTTTTACAAAAAACAGGACAGGAAATCATAAGAAGTGGGGCAATTCAGAAAAAAAATGCCTAAAAATCCACCATATTTAGCGATGGACCCATGAAAAAAATGTTCTAAGAAATACACAGTTTTTGGCAAAGAGGTCTTCAAGCTAATGTTCCTCGCAATCAACAATTGTTGTAGGGATGGTTTAAAAATTTTCAATTATCCATGATTTTTGTATAAGAAAATTTTGAGCTTGACATGCCTGAAATTTTTTCTTTAAAATCCCTGGTTTTGGTAACCATTTTGTACAAAATTTAGTATTTGTGGCCAGAATATCGTTTAAAAATATTCCTAAAAAAAATACAATTGTTTGGAAGGAAATCCTTATAAGTTAAAAAAAAAAAAAAACAATTCTGTTAAAACAATCCTGGCTTGAGGTTTTTAACATTTTTGAAAATTCGCTCTTAATTTTTTTTTTAAAAATCCACAGATTTTTTTTTTTTTGAAAAAAAAAAACTGAAAAATTATTCTTTTTTTATAGAATTTACGATTTGTGGCTTGAATTTGTAGAAATCTACAATTTTTGTAAAGAAGGTCTTGAAAATGTGTTCTTTAAGAAATTTTTTTCAACAATTCCACGAATCGTGCTCTCGACCTTATAAAAAATTGTCAAAAAAAATCAAGACTTTGTTAAAAAAAAATCTTAAAAAAATTACGATTGTGTTAAAAAATTTAAAATTTTGGTCAGAAGATGTTGAAAGAATCATCCTAAAAAATCGAAGGAGGTTCTTGACAATATGTTCCTAAAAATCTAAATCTAAATCTAGTTGTTGGGACAGAGGTCTCTATCTAGCCATTAAACAAATCAAGATATTCTGCCAGGAGGTCTTTGGAAAAAAATTTTCTAACCAAGTGAAATTCGGTTTTGAAAGAAATATTCATGAAACCGGAGGATTTTCTTAGGATTTCCTCGAAATAAATTTCATAAAAATAATCCCGATTTGAAGACAAAAAGTCCTTTATATTACGTTATCACATTTTTTTTCTTCAAAAAATGCACTTCGAGTGGCCCTTGTAAAGAATTTTAAAATAATTCTTTAAAAAAAAAAAACCAACGGTTTCATCAAGAATGTAATAAAATGTTCTTTCCGAATGTTGAACTTTTGTGGATATCTTAAATCGACTCCTAATGTATTTTGTTTTTGCAAAATAGTTAGGCATTATCCCATTATTGTTGGTTTTATAAAAATGTACAATAATTTTCAATTATAGGAATTGTTTCCTTCCATCTTTTACCTACCTCAATGCTAAAAATAAGAAGATCAACCATTGTAAGAAGATCAACCATTACAAGCAGTTCCCAACCAAAAATCCTATTATTATTTCTGGCAATATTAAATGCCTCCACAAAATCCACGATAAATTTCAAAAATTTATATCCAATTTAAATATTGCATCAACAAAAAAGAAGATTTGGTTTTAATTCGAAACAGCAACATTACACATTGTAATAGGAAAAGGGCGAGTATGTTCCCATGTGTATTATCAAACCCACACACTCACATACTGTGTTTAATCAGGATAAACCTAACAATGACAGCTTAATTGTGCATAAATCATTGTTACGTGGAGCGAAATTTGATGGCAGCGAAATGTGCGCTATTGCGTTGAACTGTTGGAGAGCGGCAGTGGTAAAATGTTGTGGCTGCCATTGTCGAAATGTGACATATTTGTAACATTTCTGACACAATCATGTGTAACATTGTGAATGTTGATTACTATTATTTATTCACATGGAATATACAATTTCGGTGGCAAATTGTACATGTAATGTGAATAAATTTGGAATGGTTTCAAGAACGGCAGGGAGTTTAATGTTATAAGATTTGCAATATATTCAATAGAAAAGTTTCTGTAAAAATTACAGTAAAAATCCAATTATTAAAGTAGTAAAGAAGGAAGATAAGTGTATCGGAGTTTCAAATGTTGTCATCGCAAAGTAATCTACATGGAAGGGGCAAGATTTGCCCTCTAACACATTTTTCGACATTTTCGGACTAGTTTTTCTGGGAATCCTCAAAAAATGTATGGTGTCAAAGACGATATACAAATAATGGGATGTAATGACCATTTTTTAAAAATATGGGCAAACAATACCTTTAAACGGGATGGTAGCAAAAATATTAAAATTAGTTACTTTTCATAATTTTTTTGTTTTTCATAAAGGACTTCAAAAGACGAAGTTTAAGGGAAACACCAGGAATTCATATACATATATTAAAAACACATTTTAGGCGTACTCCATTTGATAATACTCATACCAAACATCATATAGGGGATAAAGCCAAAGACAATAAACTATTTTTCATCAAAATTCACGTCAAGTCAATGAAGACTGCTTTTATTATATACCAGTATATTTTTATTATATGCCAAGAAAAAAAATTACAATAATTTTCAAAAACAAAAAAAAACCTTCCAAATACAACATTTTTTTTCATCAGTTTTAATAATTTCGTTTAGGTAGACAATCTCCCAATATACTAAATTTTTTTGGAAAAGTTTTCAAATCAAATTTCATTGGGAGTCCCTGAAAATTAAAACCCCAAAGGTACCACACCCCATAAGAGGTGAAAATGTAGAATAATCATGAAGTTCATAAAATTTAATTAAATGAATGCAAAAAATGTCGGAAATAGCATCAAATTTTAGAATAAGTTTAGATTTGTTCAAATTAGTCACCTTTGACACGAATTATGGCCTTCAAAGGGCCAATGAAACAGTCACACGATGCCCGAATGTTGCTATGCGGTATTTTGGCAAATTCCCGTCAAAGCGCTTGCTTGAGGTGATCGACACTTTGGTATTTTTTATTGCCAACCTTGCTTTCCAAAATACTCCAGACACAATAGTCCAACGGATCGGTATCCGGAGATTTTGATGGCCATTGTGCGCTAGAAATGAAGCGAGGAACCTCATTTTGTAACCATTCTTGGGTGGCGCGTGCTGAGTGCGATGGTGCTGAGTCCTGTTGGAATGTCGGCTGTTATGGCGGCCCACTCAATCACCATGGCCGGCGTTGAGTCCTGGTGGCCAATCGAAGGTGCACATTTTCAACTGACTTCTTTGGCAAGTAAACACGATCATTTTGTTTGTTTACAAACTGCTGGACAAGGAATATTCTCTCATCGGAGAAAACCAAATTCGGCAATTCACCACTTTCGGCAAAGCAAAGCAATTCTTTAGCTCTTTTGAGTCTTTTTTTTTCTGTTGCGAGATAAGTTCTTGCACTTTTTGGAATTTCAATGGCTTTACCCCGAGCTTATATTTGCCGAATGGAATATTGCGATATGTTAAGCTCACGAGCTATTTTTCGGCCACTGCGACACGGGTTTCGATCAAGTAGCTTCTTTACTTCTCGAACCATTTCTGTTAATGTTGCTGTTTGCTTCCTTCAACGTCCTTGACGTCGGGCTACGCTACCACTATCAGGGTAACAAGCGATGCTACGAGACACAAAAGATTTGTTCACATTTAAATGCTGGAGTGCTCTAACGATAGCCACTTGTGGTTTTCCAGCCAAATAAAAAGAAATCACACTATCACGCTTGAATTCCATCACGAATAACTCTTTTTCTGGAAAATTCTCACCAAAATGATTTTGTACGCTTGTAATATACTACAATGTAATGAGCTGTCACTGGAATAACAGCTGTCGGACGAGTGGCTTAGAAATGACAGCTGTCTGAAGTTGGTTGCAGTTTTTTTCATCTCACCCTGTATTGTACCTATTTTGTAATGGTCAGAAGTGACCTTTTGATGTATTTGAGATTTCGCTGAGACTAAAAATATTAGCGGTTTAGTGAACATTTTCGTAGTTTGTTAAATAAATGTTATGGATTTTTTTACTCCCTACATATTGTCCGACGACCCTCCAAATTGGTAGGCTTCTGCCCTTCCCCTAAACTCAATACATTATTCCGTGTCAATTGGTTTATATTTGTGGCCTGTGGAGCAACAGCAAAATCAAGAAAATTTTTGGGTTTTTGTCCATTTCAACCCCTAGTGCGATCACCTCCAAAAGCAATAGCCTTCTATTTGGACCCTAACCCCACCTCAATTTCGAATTTTCTGAGGATCGGGTCATAATAGTGACCCGTAGCGTGATTACAAATTAACATGGATAGACGAACATACGGACAGCTCTGCGAGATATGTAGATCCGTATATAGTTTCCTATATCGGAGACCAATATTTCGAGGTGTTACCCTCATTACATAGGGTATTAAAATTGGCTTTTTAGGGATACTCCCTCAAGAGTTATGGTGCTCACCAGCCAGGCAGAAAGGTAGACTTCGTATATCGACCCCAAATGTCAATTAACGCCTTTCACTCAATGAGACTAATTTTGGGCGTATCAAGTGATAAACTTCCTCTGTTCCAGATCTGCTCCACATTTTATAACACCTCGAATTTTGTTCCAACTACCGATATTAGCATTCATACGGTCATACGTGCAACTCGACCTAGTAACATAGTTCCGTTCGCCGTTCGAGGGTGTCCTTTTCAAAACACCCTATTGGGCTATCACTTTTCCCACTGAACTTCCAGCTCCTACTAGAAAAAATACTCACAATGGCTTCAGTATGCAAAAATATAAAAATAATCATATTTATTGGAAAGACAACCGGATATTTTGTTCAAAAAACTGATAACGAAAAAACAAACAACAACAGCAACACGAACAACATTGTCTACATCCGTTTTATCAAAACACCAAACACAAATCTGCAATAGCAGATATGAAATTTCAAAGGCATTAGACATTTAAATTTTGTGGTACGATGCATTCAACCATTCTAGATTTTGAACATGCAACCACCACACACACATAGCTACATGGCATGGAGTAAATGTTGATATCCTGTTGGCAGATATCCAACAAATTTTTGACTGTTTACATTCATCTGCATTTCGATGCGAAGACAAATTGAATTTTTATTTTCGGTTTTGTGAGGGATTTTCGATAAAATTTTCCCATTGCTCTGTGTGTGTTTTTACTTCTTCGCCTTTATCGTCTACTTCCTGCACCTTCCTTCTACATCCAGCGATGATGTCTGGGGGGAATTAACGCTTGACTTATTATTCTGATACTTGAAAAATACGATAAGTATTTCTGTATATGAATGAGCTTAGCTAAAAGCTTAGGGAAATTGCAACCGACCGACAGACATACAGACCGACAGACAGACAGACATACATACAAACCAGCAATGGCAAAAGCAATTCATTGAAGTGTACACACGGCATTTAGGATTTAGTGTAATGAATGTAATGGATTTTGTTTTAGGAATTTTCTCAAGGTTGGGGTTTTGCGAGGGGGGAGGTATGAAACGATATGACTGCGACGACCTATAAAATGGGAAATATGGAAAAGTCAAGTATTTACTTTATTGGGGTGGGGGCATTAATACAGATTTCATGTCAAAGATTTGTAACAGCAAGGTATTAAATGGCTATCAACATTTAATGGAAAATGTACACAAGAGTACATCAGGAAAGATGCGGTGGGAGGGCAGCACTTTATTACAATTCAATGGGAATATGTTAAGGAAATACACCGACTAGCATTCTGACATTTGTCTAGCAAATTCAAATGGATTTCGTGTCAAGGCATAATTCTTTTTAATGAAGTGAACTAATCCAAAGTAGGTGAATATATATTGACTTAAAAATTATGTATAAGGGATATTGGATTTTTAAGTCACCCATATTGTGGCGTAGGCTAGGGGAGGGAAAAACAATCGAAATAATTATCGAAAATTAAACTGTGTGACAGAAAAAGTACACACTCGATCGTCCCACTCGACCCTTGTAATGGAAGAAAAAAAGAGAAAATCGTTGTTTAAAAAGAATTTATGCACGTTTAAAGTTGACAATCCGAGAAACTCGTATATTCTCTATATTTACCGTTATAAAATCTATTTTAGAAGTGACTCAGAAAAACCAAAGGTATATTTCTCATATGTGGGCACCCTCAAACCAGAATTGGCACATTAGAAGAAGTGTAATTTTTTTTTTTTTTTTTTTTGTGGGAGAGCACTTCTGCTTGAAAAATTAGAGTGGAAGTCCAAACGCTTAAAATGCAGGATGAGATAAACAAAACTGCAACAAAGTCAGACGCCAGAATTTTTAAATTTTTATACCCTCCACCTTGGAAAGAAGGGTATATTAACTTTGTCATTCCGTTTGTAACATCCTTATATATTCGTCGTAGACCCCATAAAGTATATATATTCATAATCAGCATAAAATTGTAAGTCGATTTAATTATGTCCCTCTGTCTGTATGTCTGTCCGTCTGTCTGTTGAAATCACGATACAGCCCACATTATTTGACGCCAGAATTTAGCAGAGCAATTTGTATTGTGTCTACGATGGTTGGTATTGAAAATGAGATATATCGGTCCACGTTCTGGTATAGTCCCCATATAACGGTAATTCCCGATATTCGGTATTTTGATGCTTTATGCCACATTTTTTTCATTGATTTGGCACGAATTATGGCCTTCAAACGGCCAATGAAACCGTCACACGCTGCCCGAATGTTGATCTGCGGTGTTTTGGTCCATTCTCGGCGAAGCGCTTGCTTGAGGTTATCGACACTTTGGTCTTTTTTAGTGCAAACCTTTCTTTCCAAATTACTACAGACACAGTAGTCCAACGGATTGGTATCCGGAGATTTTGGTGGCCATTGTGCGCTAGAAATGAAGCAAGGAACCTCATTTTGTAAGGGTTCTTGGGTGGCGCGTGCAGAGTGTGATGGTGCTGAGTCCTGTTGTAAATGTCCAAGATCTGCGGCCAAATTATTTGCAAGCCCAAGGCTTAATACAACCTCCAGAATATTTTCGCGATAATATTCGGCATTTATTCTGAAACCACGGTCGGTTAATACGAGCGGAGAGCGACCATCGGGTGTTATGGCGGCCCACACCATCACCATGGCCGGCGCTTGAGTTCTGGTGGCCAACCGAAGGTGCATATTTTTAGCCGACATCTTTGGCAAGTTAACACTATCATTTTGTTTGTTTAAAACTGTTGGACAAGGAATGTTTTCTCATCGGAGAAAACCAAATTCGGCAGTTCACCACTTTCGGCCAAGCCAAGCAACTCTTTAGCTCTTTTGAGTCTATTTTCCTTATGTTACGGTGTATGTTCTTGCACTTTTTGGAATTTCAATGGCTTTACCCCGAGCTCATTTTTCAATATTTGCCGAATGGAATATTGCGATATTTTCAGCTCTCGAGCCATTTATTGGTCACTGCGACGCGGGTTTCGATCAAGTCGCTTCTTTACTTTTCGAACCATTTCTGCTGATGTTGCTGTTTTCTTCCGTCCACTTCCTTGAAGTCGGGTAGCGTATAGCATAACGGTAACAAGCGATGGTACGAGACACAAAAGGCTTATTCACAATTAAATGCTGGAGAACCATAACGATAGCCATTTGTGGTTTTCCAGCCAAATATAAAGAAATCGCACTATCACGCTCCAACTCTATCACGAATAACTTTTTTTTTTCTGGAAAATTCTCACCAAAATGCTTTTGTTCGCTTGTAAACAATATAATGAGCTGTCACTGGAATAATTTTAGCAGCTGTCGGATGATTGTCTTAGAAATGACAGCAGACTGAAGTTGGTTGCGGTTTTTTCATCTCACCCTGTATAATCCACAGAGGTTAAATAATTGTCGTCAATCATTGGAGTTTCGTATAGCCAAGCCTGCACAGTGATAGCTACACTTGTTACGCCATGTTTTCTCTTCCTATCGAAAAAGCAATATTAGAATGAACGGGACATTTTAAACATAAATCGACATATATTGTGATCCCAAGGTTAGCAGTAAATTTCTTATTCCACATTTATTCTATAATAAAGGTACATGGCAATTTCTAGATCTAATCGTAATAACCTCCAAAATTATAGACATTTTTCTATTAATTTGTATACATATCCTGTTCTATTAATTTGTATACATATCCTGTTCTGTGGGTACCTGAGTATATACTTCTATGAAATTGTGCATGACCTATCCCGATCGTCAAGATCCTATTTTTAATTTATTTTCTTTGGAAATTTCGTATAATTTCGGTAGACCCCGGAAACACCAACAAATACGCCCCATCCCATATTTTATTATTTTACTGCAATTGAACGTAGTAATAGTTCTACTGCATTTCTCCCATAGTTGTACATAATCCCTGATTATATCCCAACATTCTAGAAAACAGATTGTTTGAAAAAAAACTGAAAATTTGCATACATTTATAACAAGGAGCGTAGCAAAAAAAAAAAAAACATTGAATTTGTAAATTCAGGGAGTTTCACTTACCCCAACAGGGAAAGTTATATAAAAAATAATCTGAATTTTATGTAAAAAAAGGGAAGGCTAAATGAATTGAGTAGCATTATCGCAACCAACAAAAAAAAAAAACAACGTGGGCTTTTAACGACAACAAACTACTAAAAAAATTGACTTCACAAAAAACAACCAGCTAAAAAGGCAATCATTGCCGGCTGCCTGATTCCCAAGTCAAGCCCACAAAATGCACTGATGGTGCACTGGCGTTACTTAGCATGGCATGTTGAATTTTAATTAAATTTCGTGATGTTGTTGTTTTTTTTTTTTTTTTTTTTGTAACCATTTAGTATACCAAATGAAGCGCATTTGTAAGCTTTTGCATGGCAAATTGATATATGCAAAAATAACGCAAAGTAAAATGAAGCAAAAAAAGGCAAATTCAAATTGGCGCCGACTCGGCGCCGACAAAAACCCCTGAAATATCAGCAAAAGTCTTAATTAAATCTTTTGCATAAAAAGGTTTACATGAGGTGACATGAGGTGTTAGCAAAATTAGTGTTAGTGATTGCCGGTAATATTGTTTTAAATAGAATTTATTATGTAATGACACGAACTTAAGAAAAAGGAACCCAATTAGGCTGAAAGTGAGACTCTAAGTATTGACAGTGGGAAATTGGGGGTTGTATGATTAAAAAAAATTGAAAGAAAAATTAATTGAGTATAAGAGAAGGTTCTATTGTCACTTTCGTAGTCTGATTAAAGGAAATGTTACAGTACGTATTTCAAAACTTGTATTTCCAGAGCTCAAACGGGCAAATGTAAGCGAAATCCATCTAAAATTTGCTTTAAATCAATTTTTGTCAACTAACTGTCGAAAGAGTATCCGATTTTTTCAAAACATGATACATACTAAGATAAGTGCGGAGATAGGCAATATCGGTCCACCACTCTAGTATCTACCCGACAAAAGTTCCAAATTAAACAAGTGCGCAAAAGTGGGACTGACAGCATGAAATCCTACACCGAGAAAAGCATTTCATTTTAAAATAGAAATACTTTTTGTAAATTTCGATAATTTCGGATTAAAAATAGTCTCTTAATTGCTAATAAAAAGTCGAATACTGTCATTACTACATTTCTTCGTCCGAATATAATCCTAATACATCTGAAACATTTTTTTCTGAAAACTTTGTTGCTTAAACTTACATTTCCATGTATTTTTTAGATCTATTTTACTCTGCAAAAAGGTTATCTTAATCTTTGACCGGACTTACGAGACCATACAAAATTTCGTAGAAAACAAGTTAAAAAGTATCAGTCGGTTAACCGACAATTGATGTTCGATTATTTAAATATTTATACCCTACACCACATAGTGGTAAGGGTATTATGTCTTTGTGCATTTGTTTGTAACATGAAGAAGGAAGCGAGATAGACCCATAGTTACTTTTGAGGATCTCCATAGAATCACTTTCTGAGTTGATTTATGCATGTCAGTCCGTCTGTCCACGTATTCTCTGTCCGTATTCTCCGTCCGTCCACGTATTCTCCGTCCGTCTGTCCACGTATTCTTGTAAACAAAATGCAGGTCGCATTTATTATCCGATTGAGATGAAATTTTACACAAATCATTTGTTTGGCCCAAGGACGATAATCGGTAAAAATTTAGATATAGCTCCCATATATATCTTCATCCGATTTGCCTTTTATTGTGCACCAAACGTGTAATATCAGACCCAATAGTATGGAATTTTGCACATACAACCAAATTAGGCCTGAAAATAAGTATGCCAAATTTGATCGAAATCGGTTCAGATATAGCTATAGCTCCCATATATAACTTCGTCCGATTTATTTTTATTGCACACCAAACGTTTAATATTTGCCCAAATGCGATGGAATTTGGCACATGCGACCGAATTGAGTCTAGAAGCTAGTATGCCAAATTTGATCGAAATCGGTTCACATATAGCTATAGCTCCCATATATATTGTTCATCCGATTTGTTGTATTTGTTACCCACAGGCGTAATATGCACTCCGTAACAACGATATTCCGGGAAATATATCAAACACAGCTCAGAAATACCTTTGCCAAATTTTATCGAGATCGGTTGAGATTTGGATATAAATCCTATGTATATCTTTATCCGATTTCAAATTAATTTTGCACCAAGTGGGCAATACAAGTCCGAATTTTAAAAGATACAAATGCTTCGGCATATTTAGTCCTTTGAACTTTAAATTACAATTATAATCATAGCGTGTATGATTAAATTCTCCCATAAAATCTTTTAGTTGTTATGTGGAGCTCTATAAAATTAGCAAAGTGGTGTAGGGTATCATAAAGGCGGCCCGCCCGACTTTAGAACTTTCTTTACTGGTTTTTTACTTGTGTTATGATTATTCAAATTGTTGACCCTAAGCGGGATAGGTTCCGAGGGAATGGTAAAATGTTGTCCATTTCGTATCGGTTCTAAATAATATGATATAAATATTGCGACATTCCACGTTTGGACTCTATTGGTTTTTTCCATCACTTTATATGAGATATGTGATAATTTTTAGAAAATGTTGAAATGTGTGTGAGGTACCAGTTATAGCCATCTAACACGGATTAAAATATTGGTATGGACCAAATTATAAGGAAACCGAACCTTTATTTCCAATTTAACGAGAAATCATAAAAGCCATATTCATTTAAGGTTTCTGGTTGAGATAAATATTCAGATATAGCAAGTTGTAAAGATTCGCTGACTTGTTTCGCAAGTTATGACAGATAAAATTATTGAAACTTGTGACCCTTTGTTGGCGAGGTACCAGAAGGGGTATGTGTGAAATTTGAAGAGAAACGATCGATTTGAAAATCATTAACCCTATGTGGGAGAGGTACCAGAAAATATAGTCCGATCTCTACCATCTTTATAACAGATCTTGTGTTGATAGAAATTTTGATATTTACCAAGTCTGAATGGAATCGAATGCTACTTGCGCTTGATGGCTACCCAAAATGTTGACCCTTTGTGGCGGAGGTACCAGAAGGAGTAGACCGATATATTCCATATTCACAGCATACCTTGGGTTATTAAAAATATTGTGATGTGTATAATTTGAAGAGAACAGGATGCTTATTTCGGATTTTATGATCGTTTTGGTTATTCAAAATGTTTACCCTTTGTAGGGGAGGTACCAGATGGAGTATACCGATCTCTACCATCATTATCAACATATCTTGTGTTAATGGAAATATTCAGATGTGCCAAGTCTAAATGGAATCGAATTGTATTTTGCATTTTTTAATTAATAAATATTCAAAATTTTGACCTTTTGTGGGGGAGGTCCCAGAAGGAGTAGACCGATATATTCCATCTTAACACCAAACCTTGGGTTAATAAAAATATTGGAATGTGTGAAATTTGAAGACAATCGGACTCTTACATCGCATTTTATAAGAGTTGTAAGGGGGAGGTTCTTCATGGAGTGGACCATTTTTGCACCTGACCTCAAACTGACGCAAATATTAGGATTTGCAAAGCAAATCGGATTATCGTTTCTCTTTCTGTGCAAAAAAAAAATTGAAAACTTCGACCTTTTGTGGGGAGGTACCAGAAGGAGTGGACCAATATATTCCATTTTCACATCAGACCTTGGCTTATCCTCTCTCTTTATGTGCACTAAATTATTTTCCTTGCACATTTTTACATTTGTGGGGGAGTCACCAGAAGAAGAATAAGACCGATATTGCCCATCTCCAACCTCGATCTAAGTTTGACAATAATACTACGATGTACCAAGTTTATATGAAATCGGATACTCCCTTCGAGAGTTATCGTGAGCACCAGCCAGTCAGACAGACAGACGACGGAGGGACATCGCCAGATCGACTCCAAATGTCATGAAACGGATTCTGTCCAAAGAGACCTAGAGTCTAAAGCCTTTATTTCGATGGGGCACGTTTTGACCGCATCAAATGATATATACCCTCTCTACCCATATGGCTAAGGATATAAAAAGTAACACACTAATGTCGAAAGAGGGGAAATATTACTGACTCCTACAATCTAGTTATACCAAAGCATGATGAGGCTTTTTAACTATATCTCTTGGAATTTTCGTAACCCATATGAGGCAATTTTGCTTGATGGCGTAGGTGAATTGAGTCCCATCAATTAAAATGATTTTTCGATGGAAATCCACATCAATTTCACGGATTTCAAGGACCAAATCACCAAAGACACGACTTTGTTGCTGATCGACTGGCTGGAGATTTATCCATTTAAGAAACAAACGCTGTAGGTGGTACATAAGCTGAATAAGCACACACGCACCCATCTTTCAGCGAAAACATTACTCTATTTAATTTCATATATTAAAGGTTATAGTCCGATAGATATAAAATATTATAAAGATATCATATCTGAGAATACATAAAATAGCTGACCCTGAGTAACCGCTACAATGATTTATTTTACCATTTTTCTTATAAGAACAACTTTACCTATCTTACAATACAATAAACCCTATATAGACAATAATGTTCGATAAAAAGTTTCATTAAAAATTTTTGACAGCATAAGTTCTTGTATTTACTATTGAATCCTACCAATATTTGAAATGGAGAAAATTGGACTTAAATAAATAAAATCTGATTCTGAATTAATGTGAGCATTTCTCCCAAATAATATACTTAAAAAATGATTCCTTACTATTTTTTCTAGCTAGTGCCATACAATCTGATTATACAAAGATATTATTAATACTAAAAGGATTTTTTCGTATAAACGTAAACTAAAGCTAACTATCTATCAGCTGGAAAGTATGAAATCATATATCTTATGCGAAAATAAAAAAAAAAAAATAACGACCCAATATAAAATCAGAACTACAAAGGCTCTCTCCATATGACACATCAAATATACTCATACGTAAACCCTTATTCACATTAAATTGGTTATAATTTTATTTGCCAACTGTGGACGTGTATTCGTGTCGAGCTTGAATGCTTAAGCATAAATTATAATTGCACACATAAATTACGAAAATTTCCAACAATCTGCCATTGTTTATATAAAACTTTTGGACAAAAAAAATTATATATACAGAATACAAAAAAGGCGCAAACAAAACTAAACTAAACGTACAATAGAATATTCAGAAAACATTTAGTCCTGCATTTATATATGTGGTCATTGTTGTTGTTACCCAATCCTGGTGTCCTACCACTAGAAATGTACTTTATCATTTGTAGAAAAAAAATATCAAAAAAAGAGAAAACATTTTTGCATGTAATCTAAATTTTGTTTTGATATTATCATTCTGTTTTCCCCCTCTCACTCTTCTATCACAAAATGATTATGTACGTGAGTATGGAAGTTTTTCCTTTTAGTGTTTACGTTTTTTCCATAACTATTCTCTGGTGCATTTGTTTTTTGTATAAGTTTTGTATTTTTGTTTTTTTTTTTTTTTTTTTTTTTTTTTTGGTCCTGAAAAACGAGAGGAAACGTCAGATGTGAACACATTTTATGCACATGAGCTCATCTTTTCAACGCCTGATGTATTTATGTAAAGTGCATTTTAGATTTTTCTGTTACTGTGTGTCTCGCTCTTTTTTCTGGAAATAGAAAAAAAGTACAATATTTATGTAGCCAAGTCACAGTGGTAACTTATCTTCAATCAAAGTTTAAACTTAACTCATTTATTATTTTTTTTCAAAATTCAGCAATGTATAGAACATAGGTGCGTATGACTACTTTCTGCCAACAATCATACGCCCCTAAGCCACTAATTTGGATTATAATATTATGAGATGAAAAAACTGCAACCAACTTCAGACTGCTATCACTTCTAAGCCACTCGTCCGACAGCTGTTAAAATTATTCAAGTGACAGCTCATTATATTGTGTACAAGCGTGTAAAAGCATTTTAGTGAGAATTTTCCAGAAAAAAAGTTATTCGTGATGGAATTCTAGCGTGATAGTGTGATTTCTTTAAATTTTGGCTGGAAAACCACAAGTTACTATCGTTAGAGCGCTCCAGCATTTAAATGTGTGTGGTGTCTCGTACTATCGCTCGTTACCGTGATACTAACGTCGGGCCAAGGAAGTGGGTGGAAGAAAACAGCAACATCAGCAGAAATGATTCGAAATGTTAAGAAGCGACTTGGTCGACACCCACGTCGCAGTGGCCGAAAAATGACTCGTGAGCTGAACATATCGCAATATTCCATTCGGCAAATATTGAAAAATGAGCTCGGGGTAAAGCCATTGAAATTCCAAAAAGTGCAAGCACTTAGACCGCAATAGAATAAAAATACACTCAAAAGAGTCTAAAGAGCTGCTACTCTTGGCCGGATATGGTGAACTGCCAAATTTGGTTTTCTCCAATGAGAAAGCATTCGTTGTCCAGCAGTTTGTAAACAAACAAAATGATCGTGTTTACTTGCCAAAGACGTCAGCTGAAAATGTGCACCTTCTGGTGGCCATCAGAACTCAAGCGCCGGCCATGGTGATGGTGTGGGCCGCCATAAAAACCGATGGTCGCTGTGCGCTCATATTCGTGTATGCACGCAAACATTTTGGCCGAAGACCTTGGACATTCCAACAGGATTCAGCACGCGCCACCCAGGAATGGTTACAAAATGAGGTTTCTCGCTTCGTTTCCAGCGCACAATAGCCTCCAAATTTCCGGATACCAATCCGATAGACTATTGTGTCTGGAGTATTTTGGAAAGCAAGGTTGGCACTAAAAACTACCAAAGTATCGATCACCTCAAGCAAGCGATTCACCGGGAATGGACCAAAATACCGCAGAGCAACATTCGGGCAACGTGTGACGGTTTCATTGGCCGTTGAAGGCCATAATTCGTGCCAAAGGTGACCAATTCGAACAAATCTTAACTTAATTTAAAATTTGATGCTAGTTCCGGCAATTTTTGTTGTAATTACTAAAATTAAAAAAAATGTAAAAATTATGGCTTTTGACTTTGTTGCAGTTTTTTTATCTCACGCTGTAAATCGATTACAAATCTAAAATTTTTGTATTTGAATTTGTATGAAATTTGAATATTTTTCTTATGTCGAAATTTAAATATGTTTGTCTTCTTTCCCCCACTGTATCACTATTGACGTTGCTACTGTGCTACTGCATCTACATCTACGAAACGACAACAATAACAATAAACTACTGCCACAAAAGACACCTCAAGGTGTAAATAGTTTTCGTGTGCTACCAAGCAGAAATAAATTTATTCCGAAAAAAGTGCATTGTTCAGAAATTCTTAAAAAGAAGAATGCATGTGGAAAATATGGCCAGCGTTAAACGAAATCTGTTAGAAATTTGTAAACATAAGTATGCAAACTAGGATACTTCCAGAATACGAACAAAAGAAAAACAAATGAATTTTGGATGCAATACTCATG